>NC_056567.1:29033532-29099032 GCF_013358625.1 Macadamia integrifolia | reverse complement strand
ACCTTTCTAAAAAAAAAAAAAAAAAAAAATACATTACATATGGATTCTATCTTAGACATGATGGAACTGGAAGCCCTAAAATGTCAGACAAGTAAACATATAAATTTTGCAAGATCGATCTAATGACTTCAAGTCGACATGTAAAAGAAAGATTCCTACTCTTTCACAATTCTAATATTTTTCGAAGTCTATCTAAAATAGGGAACAATGATGCACAAATAGTTTCACAAACAGCAAACTATGTTCTGCTGCGCTTGGAATTGCTAGTACGGGACCGGGCTCAGATGGGTTCCTGATGGGCTACAGTCATTAGGCATCCATCTCTGGCCCAACCTACTGTAACTTGAGCTGATATGACCTTGCTATCCATTGCCACCCTAATGAGGCCCAGCAACTGATCAGCCCCACATTCACTATATTATCTTGATCCAACATTTTTTTTTTTTTGGATATCTTGATCCAACAAGTGAGACCATAAAGGTCTTTAGACTCTTTAATGGGCTGAAATCATGTTAAAGAAAGATTTTTACTAGCATGGACGGTGGGAGGATGGAAATTCCATCCTTTCAATGCATTATGAATTAGATAAACATGAAGTGGGTAACCTGAAATCTTTGGTCTTTCAAAGCTGTTACGATAAAATGGTGAAACAAAACACATTGTTTGTACAAATTGTGATCATAATATTATGTTATGCGGGAGGATGAAGATTTAACTGTCAATTTTTCTTTTCTTTTTTTAAGATTGTAAATTGAGGTATTATTTATGCTCCAAATACCCTAGTTAGACTTGACCTTGGATTGAAGCGACCCAAACAAAAGCTATTTTGGTGGGCTATCCCCATTCTGAGTCAATTTATTTGTATTGTAGGTTGTCAATAATTGGTCTCTTGATAATATATGGAAAGGTTCCATAAAAGGCATCGTGGTTTCTAGACCAATCTAGGGACCAATGGAAACTAAGGGTGTAAATTTCAAACCGAAACCGAAACTGAGCCAAATTAACCGAATCAAATTTATTCGGTTCAAATTCGGTTTGAATATGTGAGTATGCTATTTGGTTCAGCTTGGTTTTGGTTTAGAGTGTCAGAACCATTGGTTCTAACTGAAACCAAACCGAATTGCTCTTATTATTCAAGAGTGTTTTTTGCAAGCTCTTTTTTTTATGTGCTAAGTGTTTTTTACAATTTATCATAACATATTTACAAGCTAAGATAATTTTGGAGTTAGCAATGGCCATAAGGGCCATAACTTGAGCCCAATGTGGCCTTTGGTCCATCGCAGTCATGGTTCAGAAGTGGAACCATTTTCATAACCGAATTAAAACTGAGGTATAAAACCGAACTACAACTGCATATCATAACCAAATTGGAACCGAAATCGAATCAAACCGAATTGAATCAGTTTGAGTATCTAAATACGGAACCGAGTCAGTTCTTGGTTCGATTATGGTCCACCTTATCATCATTTGGATCTGAACTGAAACCAAACCGATTGACACCCTTAATGGAAACACATACAAAATTATCAATAATAGTAGAATTTTCGCATTTACGTGGGACAGGGCAATCATTTTTTGCTCCCATTTGTCTTGGCGCAAGGGCCACCATGCCTGTTACGGTTCTTTTTCCCTATGTTTAGTTATAAAAATAAAAAAGATTATTTTTCTTTTTCCCTATGTTTAGTTATGAAAATAAAAAAGATTATTGTAACCAAGGATTAAAGTATCGGTATCGATCGCTGTATCGGTCTGTCAAAATTAAGATACGTATCGGAGGGTATCGTATCGTATCGGAGATACACTAAGATACGCTAAAGATACACACATAAATGGATAGGAAACATTTTTTTAAACACTTTTGCATAAAGAATTTGTTAAAAAAAGCTATTGATAACATGTATTATGTATAAACATTAAATTGAGGGTATCGTACTAAGAATTCAAGGTTTGTAGTTGTCCCATAAATGTAAAATCCTTGTTCCCAACCTTGATTTCCACTTTAGTTAGAGAGAAATATGACTGATAGCAACTTTGGAACAAAAACCCTTCAAAAAATCGTGTTTTTCTGAAAAATTACCCATCTTGGCCATTATATGACCGTAGCGCACTGTATCGATTCATACCGATACTCACTGATACGTATCGATACTCATCGATACTCACCGACACGTACCGATATATATCGATACGTGCCGATATATACATACCGATACTCACCGATACGTACCAATACATACCGAAACGTACATTTTACCTCAATTTTATATTTTCCATAAAGTCGTATCGAGGCATATCGTATCGTATCGATGTGTATTGGTGGTATATTGATGCATATCGGTATGTATTGTAGGATATATATCGATACGAAAGGATTTTAAAAATTCCATGTATCATATCGGTGTGTATCGTATCGGCCGGCTAAATTTAAGATACGTATCGGAGGGTATCGTATCGATATCGGAGATACTTAAAACCATGATTGTAACACTATTGTGTAGATTCATGCCTATACCTTTTCACATCATATTTGTTTACCCCATACTCTCATCTCATTAAAACCCTATTGAACGTTTGACTTTCACCCCCTCATGATGAGAATCATACTCTAACGTTATAGGTGAATCTCTCTCGTACCCTTCCGACCCTCTCATCCCCTCCCCTAAGTTCGGATCAGGTTCACATATGAGAACAATCTCATACGTTGCTGATTCATGGATTTGAAATTTACTACATGCAGAGAGAGAGAAAATGAATTCCAAATTCACAGATCAAGAACGTAACAATCTCATATGTGAAACCGTCCAGCCTCCCCTCGCCTCCCCTCTTGACCTCGAAAACGAAGGTGGCAGAGTCAAGAAGGTATTGACAAATTAAAAGAGGAAAAAAGAATAAAGAAGACAAATCGTGAACCTTAGGAGGACCCCAAGTGTCAGCCTGCATCGAGGCACCACTTTATTGGTCATTAACTTCCTTCCATTGATCCCATTGGTCCCAAGTTTCAAACATATCAATAAGAAAATACCAATTCCTCCGATTTGGTCCCATATCCCATCTTTCTAACAAAACAATTAAACTAGGATGTTGATATAGAGAAGGCTCTTGAGTCCTCACTCAAAAAAAATCTTGGACAGCAAGCAATGTTTTTCAAGTACTTGCTGTTGTTTCTTCTCCTTAGCAGATTTATTGTATCAAAACAAGAAGATTTTAATTTCACCTACAATGGCTTTCGAGGAGTTAACATGAGCTTGGATGGCTTAGCACAAATTACAGACAATGGCCTCCTACTGTTGGTACACACCAAACAGAGAGAGGTGGGTCATGCCTTCTACCCCAAGCCAGTTTCCTTTATGAATTCCTCCAGTGGTAATGTTTTCTCCTTCTCTACCACTTTTGTATTCGCTATGTTCTCTGAATTATCAACAATAGGAGGTCCTGGAATCGTGTTGGTGATCTCACCCTCCAACAAGTTCCCTGGTGCTTTCCCAAGCAGTTATATGGGCCTCTTCAACACCTCCAACATCGGCAACTCATCCAACCATGTTGTTGGAGTAGAATTGGATACTCTCCAAAACACAGAGTTTAATGATATCAATGATAACCATGTCGGTATTGATATTAACAACTTGAAATCTGTTAAATCTGCTCCGGCATCTTATTTTAGTGATCAGGAAAATCGACGAGTGAACCTCAACCTTTACAGTGGACACTCCTTGCAACTTTGGGTGGAATATGATGGTACAGAGAAGCAACTTAATGTGACTTTAGCTCCCACTACTGTCCCTGCTAAACCAACCATCCCACTCTTGTCCTTGGATGTTGATCTTTCACGGTTCATGGTAGATCCTATGTTCGTAGGCTTCTCATCATCTACTTCTGCCTTGTCAGTATTTCATTATGTGTTGGGGTGGAGCTTTAAGATGAATGGGAAAGCAAAAGAACTCTCTCTATCCAAACTTCCTAAGCTTCCTCGAATGGGACCCAAACCAAAGCCTAAAATTTTTACCATTGGATTTCCTGTTATCGGTGCTAGTTTGGTGTTAATTTTGATCTTCATCATCCAATTTATTGTTGGAAGGAAGAAAAAGTTCGCGGAAGTTCTTGAAGATTGGGAACTTGAATATGGACCTCAAAGGTTCAGATATAAAGACCTCTACATAGCAACCAAAGGATTTAATGACAAGGAGCTTCTTGGTATAGGAGGCTTTGGTAAGGTCTACAAGGGTATATTGCCCACCTCAAAAGAAGTTGCAGTGAAGAGAGTATCACATGATTCAAGACAAGGAGTGAGGGAATTCATCTCTGAGATTGTCAGCATCGGAAAACTACAACATCGGAACATAGTAACACTCTTGGGGTATTGCCGACGAAAAGGAGAGCTCCTTCTAGTCTATGATTTCATGCCCAACGGGAGTTTAGACAAGTTCCTTTTTGATCATCAATCAAAGACAAGGACAACATTGAATTGGAATCAAAGATTTCAAATACTCAAAAGCGTGGGATCCGCGTTACTATATCTTCATGAAGAATGGGAAAAACTTGTGGTTCACAGAGATGTCAAGTCCAGTAATGTGATGTTAGACAAGGAGCTAAACGGAAGACTTGGTGATTTTGGGCTTGCAAGATTATATGATCATGGAGGGGATCCTAAATCCACCCATGTGGTGGGAACGTTTGGTTATCTTGCACCAGAACTTTCTAGAACTGGCAAAGTAAGCCCTACTATGGATGTGTTCGCGTTTGGGATTTTTTTGCTAGAAGTGGCTTGTGGGAGGAGGCCAATTGATCCACAAGCATCAGAAGAATGTATTGTGTTGGTGGATTGGGTGATCTCAAGTTGGAATGGTGGGACGATTCTTGAAACTGTGGATCCCAAATTGGAAATGAATTATGAAGTGGAAGAAATGGAGTTGGTGTTAAAACTAGGATTGCTTTGCTCCCACACAGTTCCAACTTCAAGGCCATGTATGCGACAAGTTGTGCAGTATTTGGAGGGAGAGGTTCTATTACCAGAGCTGCCTCCTATAAGTCGGAGCGATTCTCTGCCTTCAAAAAAAGCAGGTACCGGAGGTGACTCATATATTTGGTGTCCTTATATTGGGAGTTCAACGAGTCCATCATCATCGATTGCAGATTCTCTACTCTCAGGAGGACGTTGATTCTATCTGATTATACGTTTAGTTTTGTGTAATTTAGATAGGATGTATCCCTCCCTTCTTTGGTTTGTTTCTCACCCCCCCCCCTCGCCTGCCCCCCCCCCCCCGCCCCGCCCCGCCCCGCCCCGCCCCGCCCCAATTTTTGGGTTTGTCCCCTCTTATAGGGGTTTGAGGACAATCTCTTAAGGGCTGGGTAGGGTTTTCACCCTGGTCTAGCCAATTTGGCTTTGTATGTTGTATTTGTTTTTCTTTTTTCTTTCCTACTTTAATATACTTTTCATTCATCCAAAAGAAGAAAAAAAGAATTAGATAGGATTAGTAATATAAATCTTGAAATCAAAACCTCCCCAGAGCAAGTGTTTTACGAGAATGGATCATCTGCATGTACGTTCACCTGGACATTCATGTGAGGATCCAACACCAGTCCCCTTTTTCTTCCACTATTTCATTGTTATTTTAATATTAATTGTATTTTGTTTTACTTCATATTATGAGTTCTCAGTGTGCTAAAAGCTTTGTGCTGTAATGGTAGAGTGAAGGAAATTTCTTAAGAGCAACAAGACACATGGCTTAAGCAAGTAGCCTCCATCAAAGTCTCCATCCATATAAGTAAGATCATATAATGTATTTTTAAGTATTGGTAGCGATATATGGTGACATATCCATTACAAAGACTAGTTTATCATGAAAGGCTTAATTAGGTGACCATGGTACACTACACTGGTACCACATAATGATTCTTGGTCGGTATACAACCTCATTTATAACGAAATATTTTTTTTTGGATAGATTTTATACGAAACCCACAATCCAAGATTTGCAACTTTAGGAGAAATATGCACTTCAATTTAATTAAACGGTCGTTGCAGCCAAGCTCAAGTTTGCAAGTTTAGGAATCTTAGTGGATGGCCAAAATTGCAATCCTAGGTTACAACTTGTATGATTCTAATAAACAGTGGTAAAGATTTACCACTCATATACCTATTAAAATAATGGTAAAGTGTTTTTTATGGGAGAGTGTGGTTTCTATGCACGTATGAGAGCTAATGAAAACAAACTAGGAAGTATCAACAGAGGCATCATTTTTCATTTTATGGGAGACAAGCCAGTCATTTAAGTACCCCATGTGTTTGGATGCAACAGCCACACTCCCCCCTAAAAACCAATCAAACCATTTCCTCTAAACTAATATTACTGCCTCCGACGCTTGTATACTAAATATATTTCTACTACTAAATATCAATATTTTGCGACCGTAATTGTTCATTATTTACCGTAGCTATATATCTATTATTATATTCTTTCTTAGTGGAGGTTATATTTAATTTACCACTGTTAAGTGATGATGTTTGGCACCACTGGCGCCGCTATATCCTCCACCGTTAAATCGCCTAAACACTCTTTTCTCCCCCTCGGTTAGGTTTTGTGGTTGTTTTCTACAAATGGTTTTAACTTCTCTCCATATACGAGATAGGATGCCACAAATGCTGGGACACCAAGAAGATTGAACCAATTTCAATCATACAAATCAAGGAACAAGGAGATTCTTTGTCACAAAGAAAAGGATCCTAGATGCTATGTATAGCTGTTCCATTCACCTATTTCGTCTCATGTATTTCATTCCACCTACCTTTCTTTTTGGAAGGAATTTCATTTCACCTACTTTTTCTTTTTCTTTTTATTTTTTTTTCTCTTTTTATTTTATTTTATTTTATTTTTTTTCATCCCTTTAAAAGAGAGAATCATTGGAAATTCAAGTATAGTGGACAATCTAATAAGTAATAGTTGTGTGGTGCTACAACTCACCTTTGAATCTAAATTTGACTTTCAGCTTCCAAAGCTATTGAGTAGGGAAAACCAATGCTCCTGCAATTTATTGGAACTAATCAATTGCTCTAGTAATAGTTGTTCCTGAATTATTGAAGATTGACCTAGGATACATTCCAGGAAGGATCGATCGGCCACAAATGTTACCCAATTCACAAGGCACCCAATTCACAAGGCATCCTGTGTTGGTTGGTCGCAATTCAATTATTAATTTTAGCCGTAAAACAAAAATGCTTAATTTCCAGATTCTAGATCTTCAAATTTCAAAGTAGTAAAGGAGTTAAAATCATGAGTCATCAGAATAATATGGCCGGCCGTGATGTGATGAGTGTTCGCACCCTAAGTCAAAAAAAATGTCTACACTCGTAGATATTTTGAGAAAGAAGAGGAGACGGAGACCAATTAATTAGTGAAGAAGGACAAATTTTTTTGATTGATGTTACCTCTAGATCGAGGTTAAGATTCCAAAGATAGTGGCGTTTGTGGGCCTATGCTTATAGCAATGTCGAAGGTGAGGTTTCATTTGTATTGGGCTGCGAGTAACTTGAAGTAAAGTTCTTCTACATATCTTTTAGTAAAGACGAAGAAAAAAAAAAAAAAAAATGAAATAATGTCCTTTAAGGTGGTACTGTTTTTTCTTCTCCTAGAGGGATTTGTAGCATCACAACAAGAAGATGTTGGTTTCACTTACAATGGTTTTCGAGAAGTTAACATGAGCTTGGACGGCTTATCCCAGATTACAGAAAATGGCCTCCTAATGTTAGCAAATAACAGTTTGCAAAGGTTGGGTCATGCCTTCTACCCATATCCAGTTCACTTCAAGAATTTCTCCACTGGTACTGCTCTCTCCTTCTCCACTACTTTTGTATTTGCCATGTTTTCTCCGTTAACAACAGTAGGTGGCCCTGGTATAACGTTTGTGATTGCACCCTCAAGAGAGTTCCCAGGTGCTTTACCAGCCACTTATGTTGGCCTCTTCAACCCTACCAACATCGGCAAATCATCCAACCATATCATTGCAATCGAGCTGGATAGCCTTCAAAACAAGGAGTTCAACGACATCGATGGAAACCACGTCGGTATCGATATCAATGACTTGAAATCTGTTCAATATGCATCTGCTTCTTACTTCAGTGGTCAAGAGAATCGGCATGTAAACCTAAGCCTCATCAGTGGACAACCCATGCAACTCTGGGTGGAATATAATGGTGCAGAGAAGCAACTTAATGTGACTTTAGCTCCTATTAAAGTCCCTAAACCAACTATCCCACTTCTATCCTCCAAAATTGATCTTTCTAAGATCATCATGGATCCCATGTTTGTGGGCTTCTCCACAGCTACATACGCCATGCCAGTACCCAATTATGTTTTGGGATGGAGTTTTAAAATGAATGGGAAAGCAAGAGAACTCACACTCTCCCAACTTCCTAATCTTCCTAAAACTAGACATAAAACCAGACTTGGGCTTTTTACTGTTACATTTTCTGTGATAGGTGCTACTTTACTGTTAATCTCAATCTTTTTCATCATCCGATTTATAGTGAAAAGGAAGAGAAAGTTTGCCGAAGTGCTTGAAGATTGGGAACTCGATTATGGACCTTACAGGTTCAAATATAAAGATCTCTACATCGCCACCAAGGGATTCAAGAAAATGGAGCTACTTGGAACTGGTGGCTTTGGTATGGTCTATAGAGGTGTATTACCCAAATCCAAAACCGAAGTTGCAGTGAAGAGAGTCTCCCACAATTCTAAACAAGGGGAAAGAGAATTCATTGCCGAGCTCATTAGGATTGGAAAATTGAGGCATAGGAGCATAGTAACACTCTTGGGCTATTGTCGACGTAAGGAAGAACTCCTTCTGGTCTATGATTTCATGTCCAACGGGAGTCTTGACAAACTCCTTTTTGATCAAACAACAACAAAGACAATGCTGAGTTGGTGTCAAAGATTTCGAATCATCAAAAGCGTAGCAGCGGCGTTGTTGTATTTGCACGAAGAATGGGAACAAGTTGTGGTTCATAGAGACGTGAAGGCCAGTAATGTCTTACTAGACAAGGAGCTAAATGGAAGATTAGGAGATTTTGGACTTGCAAGACTACATGATCATGGAACTGATCCTCAAACCACCCATGTAGTGGGGACAATTGGTTATCTTGCACCAGAACTTTGTAGAACTGGCAAGGCGAACCCTAGTGTGGATGTGTTTGCATTTGGAGCTTTTTTGTTTGAAGTTGCTTGTGGTAGGAGGCCCATAGAGCATGAAGCATCTGAAGAGTGCATGGTGCTAGTGGATTGGGTGATCTCATGTTGGAGTAGGGGCAAAATTCTTGATACTGTGGACCCAAAATTGGGTAAGAACTATGAAGTGGAGGAAATGGAGTTAGTGTTAAAACTTGGATTGCTTTGCTCTCACTCTATTCCAACTGAAAGACCAAATATGCGACAAGTTATTCGCTATTTGGAGGGAGAGGTTACTCCACCAGAGCTAACGTGCTTGGTATGAGACCCAACCATTGATGACACACCTTTTGTGCCATCAAAAGTTTTTAGTGATTTCTCTATGAAACTTTGTTTTATTTCATAGATTCTCTTAATTTCTATTTACATTTATCCACTGTTAAGTCACATAATTGAGTATGTAGCATTACTGTTATGTTTTGATTGTGAAGTCTACACTTTTTAGTTTATAATTATCTGATTGTTATCTTGAGGGTCAATTTAGTCTTTGGAAAAATAAGATGAAGGTCTCAACATTTGGCCAGATGTTAATTTCTCAAAGAATCTGGGCTAGCATAATGAATGGGATAAGTTTATATTTTATATCAAAAGTAATGGCTTTTGGAATCAACTTTAAAGTGTGTGATGAGGAGGTCCATTTGCTTTTATTCATTTCCCACCACGCATAATAAATCTCAATAACAAAAGAAAGCTTCCTAATATAGTCACAAATTGACTTACCATTAAATTTTAAGATCCACCACAATTCATTGGTTTCAGATTTATTGTGTTGTAGAAGGTTGGGGTTAACCATTAAAAACACTAGTCATAAACCAATTTTGAAGGTTTTCTGGTGCAGACCTCACCTAAGTTGGGTCAAGCTTAATTTTGATGTTTGTTCTTTAGGGAATTCATAAAGAGCAGGGCTGGAGGTGTTTTGAGGGATGAATTATTTTTAAGCTCCTTTAGTGTCTATTTGGGTGTGAAAGGAAGAGTTTTTGAAGTAGAGTTCGAAGGTCTCATGATTGGGCTTTTGCATGCAAAGCAGATGGGGGTTTCTGCCTTATGGATAGAATCTGATTCATTGATGGTTGTGACATTGATCCATCATCAGAAGATACCATGGTTCGGTATGTAGCGATGGATTCACCTCAAGACATATCTTGAGATGATTACTTGGAAGATATCTCATAACTTCAAGGAAGCGAACTCCATTGCGAACTACTTGGCAAAGAAGGTGACCAAGTTAGGAGTATCCACCTCAGATGAATGTCTTTCATCCCATATTACTGAAAAATTGGTTATGGATGTAGAGGGTCATCCCTCTATCAGATTTTGATAATGCGCTAGTTGGTCCCCTGCTGATGGCAATGCCGAAGGCGGGGATCTAGGTGGCGACTATTAGTTTTTGCTGTGAAAATTTTTCCATTTGTTTTTTTCTCTTAATAAAACTATCCTTCAGTGAAAAAAAGATCCACCACAATTTTCTCTAAAAAGGGAAGGATAGATCTTTAGTTGTGGTCAATACTTACTGAGGACTTCCTTTCCAAAATCCAAAATGCGCTAGAAAATGGACAAGAAAAGAAGTGGTGTCCATGTTTTCTTGAGAATTCGCTATAAACAACAATTCGAGATAGATAGATCTCTCTTGGACAAGGTTGTTCTTAGCGAACAAGTGTGGCAGATTAGGTATAAAAAATCAAAAATGTGAAATTTCTTTCAAGCTAAATTCCTCACTACTAGTGGCTCGTTGAAAAGGGGGTATAAAGCTTCCTCTGTTTGGCCAGGTGTGAAAAAAATGTCGAATTTTGTCAGAAGTAACGAGAGATGGATGACAGGTGATGGTAAATCAATTTACTTCTGGCATGACAGATGACTGGGGCCATCTTCTGTAGAAACGCAACCCTAAAACGATGCAGAAGATAATGGAAAAACAAAACAAACAATGCACACGGATTTTACGAGGTTCGGCAAGGTTGCCTACGTCCCCGGTGAGATGAGATCCTGCTTCACTATCAATGGAGAATAGGGTTACAGCGCTCGTCCTCACACCTCTCAGTATTGCTTGCATTACAGAGAAAGAAACCCTCGTTACAAAATATATAGCGGAAAAAAACCCTAATCCGGATCAAATTACAATTTCCAACCTAATCCGGATTAAACTACAATTGCCCTCAAATAAAAAAATTCGAGCGGGGGGCTGCGCCCCCCTACACCCCCTGCTGTGCAGGGGGGCCTCCTGCCCCCCTTGCAACCCCCACGGCCCGCTAACCGGCGTCCTGCCTGTCTAGGTGCTGCACCAATACTCCCTAGATTAAACTACGACGGAATACAAGACATCATACACCAACAATCTCCACCTTGGCTTGAATTCTGTCGAGCCTCCTGTAAAGATAACTTGTAGACGTCTTCATCATTGTACCTCATTAGAGGTACAAACCCGCACCTGTTTGGTGCGTCCCTCATCTTCAACAATGAGTAATATTAATCAAGTCCAAACAGGACTCGAACTTCTCTGTAGTAACTGGCTTTGTAAACATATCTGCAGGATTGAGATTTGTATGAATTTTTCTCAAGTGAATACTGCCTTCTGACACAAGCTCCCTGATCTTGTGAAATCTCACATCAATATGCTTTGTCCTTGCATGAAACACCTGATTCTTTGCAAGATGTATGGCACTCTGACTGTCACAATGTAACACTGTACCTCCTTGCTCCAACCCCAACTCACGAACCAGTCCAGCCAACCAGACTCCTTCCTTGGCAGCCTCAACTGCTGCCATGTACTCTGCCTCTGTAGTGGACAATGCAATTGTAGACTGAAGCATCGCCCTCCATGATATAGGTCCACCAGCCAATGTAAACACATACCCTGTAGTAGACCTCCTCTTATCTAAATCACCGGCATAGTCAGAATCAACATAACCTGCCAATTCTGTAGAACTTCCCTTGCCACTGAACATAACACCTATATCTTTAGTCTTGCTCAAGTGTCTGAAGATCCACTTAATTGCATTCCAATGCTCCTTCCCTAGATTACTCATGTATCTGCTAACAACACTGACTGCATGAGACAAATCCGGCCTGCTACAAACCATAGCATACATGAGACTCCCAACTGCGCTAGCATAAGGGACTTGAGACATCTGCTCCACCTCCTCATGTGTTGTAGGGCATTCCCTTTCAGATAACTTGAAGTGGCCAGCTAACGGAGTGCTAACCGGCTTAGCCTTTTCCATATTGAAACGCTCTAGCACCTTTTCAATATACCTCTTCTGAGTTACCCAAAGTTTACCTGCATTTCTATCTCTAAGGATTTCCATGCCAAGGATCTTCTTAGCGGCACCAAGATCCTTCATCTCAAATTCAGCACTTAACAAAAACTTCAAAGAGACTATATCATGTTTGTTCTTTGCAGCAATGAGCATGTCATCAACATAAAGCATCAACAAAATAATGGAATTATCACTTGACACTTTATAATAAACACAACTATCATACTCACTTCTTGTGTAGCCAATCTTCATCATGTGAGAATCAAAGCGCTTGTACCACTGCCTAGGAGATTGCTTAAGGCCATAAAGCGACCTCTTAAGCAGACAAACATGGTCTTCCTTTCCCTGCACCTTAAAACCTTCAGGCTGCTCCATGTAAATCTGTTCCTCCAAGTCACCATGAAGAAATGCAGTTTTCACATCAAGTTGTTCAAGCTCTAAATCATACATGGCCACCAAAACAAGTAGTACCCTGATCGAAGTGTGTTTCACCACCGGAGAAAATATTTCATTGTAGTCTATCCCCTCCATCTGTGCATAGCCCTTGGCTACAAGTCTGGCCTTATACCTTTCACGCTCCTTCTCAGATGCTGCCTCTTTCTTACGAAAGACCCATTTACACCCAATGATTTTTCTTCCCTTGGGTTTTTCCATAATCTCCCAAGTCTTGTTCTTCTATAGAGATTCCATTTCCTCCATCATAGCTATCATCCATTTATCATGCTGTGCATCACTCAACGCATCATGGTAGGAATATGGATCACCTATACCTATAATGAGGGCATAGGCAACCATGACCTCAAACCCGTATCTCATAGGTGCTTTGTGAGTACGCTTCCTTTTACCCTTTGCCACAGTATAGGGAACTTCTACTGCTTCCTGTTGTCTTAGTAAGTCACTTGATGACTCATTCTCTCTTGTTGTTTCTAACTCACCTAACTCCACCTGCATAGTAGAACCTTCTTTATTTTCATCAACTGCTTGTGAATTGTAATTTGACTTCACTATATGGGACTCATCAAACACAACGTCTTTGCTAACCACAACTTTATGTGAACTTGGATCCCACAACTTGAATCCCTTTACACCTTTCTTAAAACCAAGAAAGATACATTGCTTAGACTTTGAGTCTAACTTGGAACGCTACTCACTCTCAACATGCGCATAGGCTGGACAACCAAATATTTTTAGAATATAATAATCTACTGGTTTTCCTGTCCATACTTCAGGAATTTTACAATCAATCGCCTTTGATGGAGACCTATTGATGAGGAAACATGCCATGTTCACTGCTTTTGCCCAAAATCTCTTACTCAACCCTACATTCAGCCTCATACTCCGAGCCCTTTTTAGAAGTGTTCTGTTCATCCTTTCAGCTACACCATTTTGCTGTGGTGTCTTTAGAACCGTGAAGTGACGTGTAATCCCTTCAGCTTTGCACAATTCTAGAAACGGCTTGTATGTGTACTCTCCTCTATTATCTGTTTTCAAGTATTTAATTTTCTTTCCTGTCTTCCTTTCTACCTTAGCCTTCCATTCCTTAAATTTAGTGAACACCTCACTTTTATACTTCATGAAGTAGATCCAAACTTTCCTTGAGTAATCATCAACAAAAGTCACGAAGTATTTTGCCCCACCTTTAGATTTTATTGTTGAAAGACCCCATACATCGTTGTGTACATAATCAAGCACCCCTTTACTCTTATGTTTTACAGTTTTGAAACTAACCTTGCACTGTTTTCCGAACACACAATACTTGCAGAAGTTTAGTTTACAAGTTTTTACTCCCTTCAATATTTTCCTTTTATGAAGCTCTATCAATCATCTTTCTCCCATATGCCCTAACCGCATATGCCACAGATAGGTATCATCTGTATCAAATACTGCATCTGTAGTCACAGATGCTCCACTTATAACTGTGCTCCCTATGAGTCTGTATAGGTTTCCTGCTAGTTGTCCCTTCATGACAACCATTACACCCTTAATAACTTTGAGAACTCCACCTTCTGCTATGTACTTGCAGCCATTTGAGTCAAGTGCCCCCCAAAGATAATAAGTTTTTTCTTAATTCTGGTACATGTCTCACATCTGCTAAGGTTCTTACTATCCCATCAAACATTTTGATTTTGATAGTGCCTATCCCAATAGTCTTGCATACAACATCATTCCCCATTAGGACAGACCCACCATTATATGGTTAATATGTATCAAACCAATCCTTATGTGGACACATGTGATATGAATATCCAGAATCTAAAATCCAAAAATCAGAAGGTTGATTCTTACCTGATGATATAGAGAGTACATCTCCATCATCTTCATCTGAACTGTCAGCCACGCTAGCTTCCTCATATGCCTTATCTACACTTTTCTTCTTTAAGTCCACCTTCCTCTTCAAGCACTCTCTCTTCAGATGACCTTTCTTCTTGTAATAGTAACAAGAGACCTTTGTCTTTGCCCCTTTTGATTTTGATCGACTCTTTCCAGATCCCTTATGATTTGATCTCCCTCTTTCCTGCTCCTTGTCACCTCCAAAAAAACATTCTCCTTGAGATTTCGTACTACTGGCCTTCTTCCTTGTATCATTGGACATGAGGGCAACTGCAACTTCATCCATCTCAAGAGTCTCCTTCTTGTACAAGTGAGTTGTTACTAGGTGATCATATGATTCTGGGAGCAACGACAGCAATAGTAACGCCTTGTCTTCATCCTCGATCTTAACCTCCAAATTTGTAAGTTTACTTACGATCTGATTGAACATGTTAAGATGCTCTAATAGATCCGTACCTTCCTCCATTTGTAGAGAATACAATTGCTTCTTCACGAACAACTTGCTCGTTAAGGACTTCGTCATGTAGATGCTTTCAAGTTTCACCCATAACTACGGTGCACATTCGATACCCACAACATATTGTAGGGCATCATCAGAAAGATTTAATCGAATAGCACTTACCGCCTTTTTCTCCATCTCTTCCCAATCTTCGTCAGTAATTTTTGCAGGTTTCTTCGACTTCCCCAATAACGTTTTCGTCAAACCCTGCTGTATTAGAAGATCCTTCATCCTTTGACGCCAGAGGGTGAAATTGTTCTTCCCATTAAACCTCTCGATGTCATACTTGACATTCGATCCCTTCCCTTCCATCGTGATAGTAAACCCTAGAAAACGGAAACCTAGAGCTCTGATACCAATTTGTAGAAACGCAATCCTAAAACAATGCAGAAGATAATGGAAAAACAAAACAAAAAATGCACACAGATTTTATGAGATTTGGCAAAGTTGCCTACGTCCCCGGTGAGATGAGATCCTGCTTCACTATCAATGGAGAATAGGGTTACAACGCTCTTCCTCACACCTCTCCGTATTGCTTGCATTACAGAGAAAGAAACCCGCGCTACAAATATATAGCGAAAAAACCCTAATCCGAAAAGTACCGTCCTGCCTGTCTAGGTGCTGCACCAGTACTCCCTGGATTAAACTATGACGGAATACAAGACATCATACACCAACACTGGGGTCACTGCTTTGGTGGCAAAGAATAAGGGGCTAGATAATCACAAACAGGGGCAGTTTGCTGATGCCATCAAGTGGCTGTCTTGGGCAATATTGCTTCTAGAGAAAGCTGGCGACACTGCTGCCACCGTTGAGGTTCTATCCTATAGAGCTAAGTGTCACAAAGAAGTTGGGGAGTACAAAAAAGCAGTTGCAGACCGTTCAAAGGTATTAACATCTTTTTATTTGCTTTCCACTTTTCTTTCTCTTAGTTTGTGAGGTTTCATTTTTCTTTTCCCCAGCAGAGTATTTCTTCCTCTTTAATATACACGCAAAGTTTTTTAAACTCCATATCTGCCTGAAGTGGGAAAATTTTAGTCTGCAACTTGTATTGCAGGTGCTATAACACGACAGTACCAATGTTTCTGTCCTAGTACAGCGTGCACTCCTATATGAGAGTACTGAAAAATACAAACTGGGGGCAGAGGACCTAAGGGCTGTTCTAAAGATTGATCCCACTAACAGGGTTGCTAGAAGTACAATTCATCGCTTGAATCAATTATCTGGCTAGAGAGCTACTTCTGGGATTCCTTCAAATAATTCTGATTCTATCTTCTACCAATTCAGAAAAAGGTGCACACAATTCTGTTTCCCTTTCTGGAGTGAGAATTTTTTTTGGGGGGGTGGGGGTTCAAAACATGGGTTGTCTGCTGATCATTTTGTCTTTTGAGGTGTAATTTTGGATGTCACAACTCATGCACATATGATTGGAAAAGACTTGTTTCTCTTTGTAGTTTTTAGGGTTAGTGAGATACTATGAAAGGTGGATGATTCTACCTTCCTTTGAATCTCTCTTCTAGATAAGCACAGCACCAAATCACAAGATGGCAAACATGGGTGGGTCCATGTAATGAGATGCACTCAGAGTCCAAAGTGAAACAATAGAAGCATCCTTATTGATCTGAAGTGTTATTCTTTTAAGTTTTGTGAAAATTTACACTTCTATTCACTTTCTCTACTGATATGGGATTAAAACTTGATCAGGGAATTGGTTGTGATGTAACCAGTTACATGGACCTGTCTCCATTTCTATTTCCCACAGGTTGCTTGAGGATCTGTAACTTGTCAAATTAGGAAATGTGTCAGTGTGTTTCTCTTAATCTAGTTGGACCAGGTGATTTGCTGCTGGAATCTTAAGTTCCATTAATCCAAACCAGCAGTCATAAATATATCTTAAGTTTCACTAATCCAAATCAGCATCAACTGTTGAAAAGATGGATCTCACATATCTAAAGCCATGGTGAATTGGTCGTTTTTCTTTAAAAAACAGAAGGCAAGAGAGAGAGAGAGAGATGCATAAGTTGCCTTATCAAATGAAATGTGTAAGCATTCAAGAGGAAGGAGTATCCAAGTAAGTCTCATCTAATAATATACAAGATTTATACATTGGAAAAAACTTGAAAGTGTCTTCTCAAGGAGAAATTTTGGAATTTTCATTGGAATGCTGTATATCCCTCTGGGTTCAGACACTTTTCTGTTGCTGACTGATAGAAGAAGACAAAACCAGCATTGCTACCATTGTGTTTAAATTAAAACTTGATCGCAAATCCATAGTTCTTGGGTTCAAAAAAGCTGACCAGATTGGAAGGGGCTTACTAATATAGTTATTAATTAACATTTTTTGTTGGAAATTATCAATATGGCAATATGCTAATTAATGTGTCCAGCAATGCAGTTGGTAAGCGCCTTGGCTGGTTGTGAGTCTACCAATGGTAATCTGTCTACAATATTATTTCTAGGTTGAGGTACTGTTCTAATATATTGTTGGAATGTTTGAACCACCCACCTCTTCCTTCCCCCTTCATCCGGCGTTGTGAGTCCGAAGAGATTGGATCTCTCGAATGAAGTGAAGTCATAGGAAGCGAAAGACTGCTGGTGGGAGATCTGTATTTACATCCAACAAAGCCAAAAAATGTGAACACCTAACATGATACAGAATTGAACTACTATGCTAATGCGCTTCAACCTAAACAAGCAAGGACTCAAAAATGAACCCACAAAGGCTGACAGAGACAATAAGCATACCTACTTAGGAATCTTCTTTCTACTCTTCTCCACTCACTATTGGATAAGGAAAGACTAAAATGGCAGGGAAAGCACACTGAGACTCTCAGCTTTCCGTCCAAACTGAAGTTAAAATAGATCCTTTTCTATTTGGATTTGATCTCATGGTCCAAATTGAGTCAAAATTTTTTAAATGAAATATATATATATATATACATTAAAGTGGGTGTAGGTGGCATATTCCTATTGGTGATGGATCTAGCCCAGCCGTGAATACTTTAATTTTGTGATAAAATATGTATTAAAGTGGAAAAAGTTAGGGATCTTATGATTTGACTATCAAGAAGAGAAAGAAGGAGAATAATTCTTAGTCCTTTCGAAGTAAAGATAACTTTCTTGTGAAGTGGTCACCAACTTCATCTCTCTCTTTCTTGTGGAGTGGTCACCAAATCCATCTCTCTCTTTGTTGCTTTAAATGACCTCACTACCCTTTAATGTTATGATATCATTTTGTCGCTCTTACGAGAGAATATTACGCATTTAAAAAAAAAAAATTCTTATACTTCTTATTGGTTGAATCAAGTAACAAAAGATTTTCAGATTCACATACTAACACAAGTAGCAAATGGTACACGATGAATAAATAGTGCTTTTAAATGACGAACGGCTGTCGAATTGATGGTTAATAAATCACTAATAATTAAACCATGTCATATGAAATATTGCCCAATCATTTGGAAAGCAAATCATCTAATTTGATGATAGAGAAATCCTAGTGTTTGTTGGATTCTGATGATTTAAAATGGAATGTAGTCTAGTAAATCTACACATAGTCGTACAATTAAGTTTCACACCTAAATTTTGTGAACGTGTTATCCATGTTTCAATGCCTTTTTTCTCATCTACTAAGTCTTAGATCATATGCTCTACCAACAAAAAAAAAAAAAAAAAAAGTCTTAGATCATATGCAATTTGTGATGGATTTGTATCTGTATTAAGTTGTTTAACCAAAAGAAAAAAAAAAGAGCATCTCTTTTAAGTTAAAAAATTGACGGATAGATCAACATTTCAATAAAATGATTAGTTGAGGGAAAGGTTTGACATAATGGCATCATAATGTTGAAATAGATTATGAAATTTAATAATCTCCTTGTGAATTTAAAGGTTATATCATCCACAGCCCATTGAGTGTTATGAATGGTCTTTTTGTCCTTTAGCTTAGGTCATGAGGACCGTTAAATCTCTCTGATGTATTAAGAGTTTTTCTACAACGCCAAAGTGGGATGTTCTCTAATCATCTCTCCCTTCGACGACAATCCTTCAACATTCTCTCTCCTCTGTCTCCTTCTAAAGAAATGTATTGATGCCCACCCATTGGTTTGGCGGCGTATGAAACTCTTCCCACTTTAGGATCATGGCGAACCTCATTTTTTTAATGTAATATGTGTTAAGGTTTTTTGAACCATCAAAATAGGTATGTTAGCACCTTTTTGTGGATTGAGATCCTTTCCAACAACTCTCCAACTTCTCACTAATCATCTGGGGCTACGTGCCCTCCAGGTGTTGAATTTTAGAGGGTAAATCATCGGAGATGATCCAAATCCCTTTTGTGTGTCTCTCTTTCATCTCTGGAAATGATCTCAACGACTTCGTATATGTGATACCATTTTATTACACCTTATTGATCTATTAGACCATATCGATTGCTCAACCAACCCCTCCTCCCTCCTCCCTCCTCCCTCCTCCCTCCTCCCTCCTCCCTATAGTAATTGTTTTTTTGAAATAGAAAAAAAAAAAGGGATTTTAGGTTGTAAGTATGTAATTAATGCCTTTTCCCAAACATAAAAAGTAGGCAATTAATGCCGGAAATTTTTTGGGGTGTAACTAATGCCAGAATCTTTTCTTTTGGTAAAGAATGCCAGAATTCATACCATATTTTTTGGGGGAAGGAATTAGGAAACTGGAGGGGAGAGTATTTTGGTAGAATCGGAATTGAATCGTATTCTGGTGGCATTTGAGGAGTTTTAAAGAAATCCAAGTGGCATAAGCGTCAACCAAACTGAAAGAAATGGGGGTTGTGTTTGTGTGGCCTTGGCTGAGCGTTGTCAAGCTCTACTTCTGTCCATTATCCCTTCCTTCGTCGACCTCTGTCTTCGATTACCAACGCTGAACACCTCGCAGATCTTCATCTTCTTCGGAAAATAGACTTTCTTATTGTTCGAATTTGAATCCGAAGGGCTTCCGAATCGAAAGCGAAGTCATTAAGGAATCGACTTGTGGAGGTTTCGACGTTGAGCTGAATGAGTTTATGGATTAGCAAGAATATTTTCTTCTGCTAAATTGAGGAGTTCTGAATCGGCTTCTTGAATTCACGGCTTGTGCTCTTTTGTTGGGTCGATTATATCTATTTTCCCTCTAGTTCGAGTCGATGATGGGATTTTTCTGCTCCGATGCTTTCTTTTAGAAATGGCTTCTGCTCCTTCTATGTCAGGTCCGTTTTCTCTCGCAACTCTCTTTGGGAAGAGTTTTTGTTCTTCTCTTTGTCTATGCTTGTTACTTGGGACCTATCTTTTCCTGATTTCTTGCGAATTCATGGTTGTGAATTTGAATTTTGCAGTCTCCGTAGAATGCGTGAACCTCTGTAAGTTGTCTAAAGGGGATGGGACTAGTAGGTATGATTGCACCGTCCTCTCTTGCGCCTGGAAGGCTCCGAGGGCTCTGACTGGGTTCTTCGCGAGTACCGCTCATCATTCTCACTGCTCTTCATTGTTGGATGGGCGGGCGGCAAGACGAAACCGGACAAAATCTGTATGTTCCTCCAGTGATTGTTCATTGTTCCATATTATCATTCCGTTTCATTTATCAACTTCAATTGGATTGGAACCTTTCCGTTCATAGAATCCAGCAATTTTTTTCCTACTGCGTTCTTTTGTTACTTTTGTAAGCTTTGATACAGGTAAGAACTTTGGGAGAATTACTTGCGCAGTTGCGCCTTGTGGCGTATCAATGTATCATAGAATATTTTAAAAAATGCAGGCATCGAAGTCACTAGATATTGCGATCCTGTTCCTCATCTGAAACGTCCTTATTATCTTCTCTATCTTTAACCGGACGCCACTAACCTTTCTTTGCTTAGAATCATTGCGCTGACCCATCCACGGGTTGTGCTGGTTGGTGAATTAGAACTACTTTGGCTAGCTGTAAATAAGAATAGCTTTATCTCCATGGATTTTATTATTTTGGTGATCCTTTCTATTTTCCTCATTTCCCCCTCTTAAATTGGACAGGGTTTTGTTAGTGTGAGCCCAGTGTGGCACAACTTTCATGAACCTCTAGCAGAAGTTTAGACACATGAACAAAAGAAGAAGGGAAAAACAAAAGACTGCATTTGGGTGCAGTCCTTATATTCCAAGAGTTTTTATTTCATTAGAAGTTCAAATAAGTTGTGCAACACCATGGGTTTACGTTATCATTTTCCCAAGGAAGCAGTTGAGTAGATATTGGCAGGTGACAGATGATCTCCAAAGAATAAGTTACGTAAGTCCATGTACCAGTTTTGACAGATAAGGGAGGGGATGTGAAAGTAATTTGAAAGAAACAGAATAAATAGATAATGGAAAGGAGGAAAATAATTGTTAGCCGAGTATCATTTAGAATATGGAAAGAAAAGAAATTTATTACTTTTATTTTGTAGTTTTCTGCCCTTTTTTCTGTTGCACATGCCAAGGAGGCATATTTGGGCGCATTGATTGAGGGAAAGAATCCAACCATATGATGAAGTGGCGTCTTCCATGTGTATCAATTGTTTTGTTGACCTAGATACCACCACATTTTTTTTTTTTTTTTTTTTAAATCAGAAAAAATTAATTGAAAATTCATTTGAAATGTTTGTATTGCAGTTCTGTAAAAAGATTGCTGTTCTTTTTATTCCTAAATAGACAATTTATATAAAATATTTTCTGTTGGAACAAAAGGATTCTTCATTCACATGTTTAGTCACAATCATAAACTTTATCCTTATTAGAATGTTGCAAGTTTGAACTAAGTTGAAAGATGCAATGGTGTTATTCTATTAAATTATTTTGTTTCAGTTTCATTGGTAGTTATAGAGTTGCGCTATCAGAGTGCATTACAGGTGGAACTCAAACTTTTGCTTTGCAATAAACAAGCACTTTAGAAGTGTAAGGCCCTTTGTATGCCTTTGTAAAAGTGGAGCAAAAACTTTCTTTCTTCATTTTCAGTTGGTATTGTCTAAATCTTTTAAGGAGAATACGAATTTGATATAAAAAAGGATTAAAGTAGATCGATCCAGCACTCCTTAAAGCTAGCTTTCTGTTTGAGAATCAACGAGTACCACTTCACTTATTTTACTTCGTAGCCTGCCTTGCCTGGTTCTAGTTCATCTCCCATCTCTCATCCGCTCGTAAGCAAGCCCTACCCGCTTTCCTCCAATTGGTCTATGCCGCTTCCTGTCCAAGTCTCCTTCTAGCTTGCCTTCTGTTTGAGGAAGTCAGTTCGTCCATTCAACAAATAGGGGCTATTACAACATTTTTCTTGCACTTCCATGCATCCATGATCCTAAATCTGTGAATTAACATTTGTAGAATGAACAATCTCGAAACTCCTTGTTAAATTTCCATAACAAGATGAAATTGTAGAAACGCAACCCTAAAAGCGATGCAGAAGGTAATGGAAAAACAAGAACAACATTGCACAAAACTTTACGAGGTTCGGCAAGATTGCCTACGTCCTCGGTGAGATGAGATTCTGCTTCACTATGAATGGAGAATAGGATTGCAGTGGTCGTCCTCACATCTCTCAGAATTGCTTATAAAGAAAGCGAGACCTCCGTTCTGTTAGGGGGGCCTAAAACTGCGACGGAATACAAGACATCGTACACCAATAGAAACTTAATGAAGCAATGGAGCAACACACATACCATATTTCTGGTTTTCCTTATTTGACAATGAATTCGGAAACTTACCCACTATCATTTGCATTAAGTAAATGTTTTCTGGACTTTCATCGATATCATTACAGGGGTTTTGATGAACATGCTTTAAATTATAAGAAGCCGCATCAGGCTTTATTATTATTATTATTTTTTTTCTAATATGGGAAATTCTGCCCTATTGACTTCTAAGTAAAGCTGGAGGATACTTCACAAAATTCCACTAGCAGGTATATTTAGTCCATAAAGGCTGCTGGTTCCCAAGAGTGCTCTAGTTGAGGAACTCTGTTGCCACCTTGTAATCCATTGGCTTATGTCAGGTAGGTTCATGTAAGCAAACAAACCCCAGTCGAAATAAACTCCAAACCAAATAAGTTCCTAGTTTCAGATCTGTAACTCCAGAAGAACCACATGACAAGGCTGAATTTAGGAAGAAAGCTTAGTTCACAGTAAGGAACTTATAGGACTAACACACCTGGTCGTAGGTAGCTTGAGAGCAGGCCAAAAGGTCCCCCAAGTGTTGATCCAAGTAGGCTGTTAGTAGCTCAGCAGCACAGCAACAGAACCCTAGGCTGAACTAGGGTTTCATCAGTACTGGGGGAGGAAGCTTGTGGCTCACTAATGACTGCTCAGATGGAGCAGAAATGTGGGTCTAGTGGCTCCCTTGATGTGTCCTTCAATCCCTCCAAAGTGCTTCCAAAACAGCTTACTAGTTGAGGGAATCCGATGGTGGAAAAAAAACAGAGTCCAGATTAGGAAACTATGGATAAAACCTGCTGAAGCTGCTACAAGCCTCCAAAGGCAGCAAGGGGCTGGTCGAGTGCCTCTCTTGTGGCCAGGAACAAGTCCTCAAAAGGCCTGGCCAAGGTGCTTACAGATCTGGGAGATTTGGTGCTTGAACAAGAAAAAGGAAACTTGGAGCTGGAATCGATCTCTGTTCTGTAGCTGATCTGAGTCTTTGTTGAAGGGTGATTGTAGGGTCTTCAAACAATTTTCATTCCACTCTCAAATCACTCTCTCACAAACTTGAAGAAAGAAGAAAAGTAAAGAAAAGAAAGAGAGTCGATGGAGGGGTTGAGAAGGGTGGAAGAGAGTTAGGAATGGGTATCTCACCCCACAAAAATTCATTAATCATGTCTGTCTCAATTACAACCAGTTAGCCTCTTAAATAGGCACATCAGCTCCTTCAAAATAGGAAACTAATTGAAATAGGAAATTAACTAGGAAACTAACAACTAAAACATTTCTAAACTAATTACTTGTCTAACAGAAGACTCTAAACACCAAAAAGGTAACAAATCCTTGAAAATAATAGGATGGTTATCTTCATAACAAGACAAGATAGCAGTCCGATGTTGAGATCAGTATCAAGGATTTTGGATCTTATAGAACCTTTTCCTGGGATTTCTTCTTGCTTGCTGATTCAGACACACAAATTAGACAAAACAGAACTCAAACTGAAATTGGTAGAGATTTTCTTGAAGATTGTAACAGCGGTTGCTGCCCCCATCGATGGCAGAACTGACTGGGCTACTAAAAGTTCACTTGAAGACAAAATATAGGCTTGATCTCCTGGATTGATGGAAGGGGCACAGCTGCCAACCAGCTGGTTCGATGGAGTCAAACCAGGACCAAACTTGGAACAGAACTGAACCAAGAATTGATCAGCTTATGCCCTCCTTTTGACAGCACTATGCCCCTATACATCATTGGCACTTGAACATGTATACTGTTTCAAAGATCTTTGGTTGCTGTGACTACTATGGAATTCTCTTAGTATCTTGCTACATTTTCTTAGAATGGGTTTGGATTATAATATCTGTTAATTATATGAATATTGCTCTTGTAGTCTTGCTGGAGATGTGAAGCCTCTGACGTTGGGGACTCTGACAACATGGAAACTTCTTATTCTGCATTTTCCAGAAGGCAAATTGGATCATGTTTGCGTTATACTGAATCTAAACGATGGCAATTGTGCTGTTCTCCCTCTTCTTCAGAATTTTCTGATCCCATATCTCCTCAAATGTTGTGGGAGGTATTACTCAACTCTTGCAAAATATATATACCTTTTAATCTATAGATTTTGTACATTGTCACTATTTCGGAAGGATTTACTGTTGTCTTGTGATTTATGCTTTCATTTGAAATAATTAATTCCCAAACTCTGAAGCTGTTATCTGCTGAAGTACTGATAACCATGTACTCAACATCATAGTGTATTTTGGGGAAAAGTAATATTCTGATCAAGGGCAAAAAAATTACTTGAATTGACAACCTTTATTGTTGCCCCGCAAAGATGGTCCTTACCGTTTTGGGCTTTACCAAATTCTTTTTGCATCTTTCAAACTAGAAAACGCTTTTTATAGGTTTTCTATTTGGCCACTTACGCTGATAACTCAACCCATTTACAAGAGTTTCAAATAAGTAGAGGAAGGGCATATTTAGAAAATAAGGCTGTTCCCCCCCTCGCCCCACCCCCCCCCAAAAAAAAAAAAAAAAAAAAAAAAACTGTCCTTTTTCAAAGAGGACAATCATTCTCGGCCACTGAGATGATAATAATAATAATAATATCAATTGTTGGATGGTCCAACACAAAACCTTAAGGCATTAGATGGAGAGAGCTCCTCAACTATATGAAGACACCAAAGGACCAAATCAAATCAATGTGGGATTGCAATTCTATTACTCCCAATATCTCAATGTGCCCTCTCATGTTAACCTTTTGCATACCTAGCTCTACACGTGGACAAGCATCTTAGGAAGGATAATAAAGGGACTTGGGCTCTGATG
This sequence comes from Macadamia integrifolia, assembly GCF_013358625.1. Classification (NCBI taxonomy): domain Eukaryota; kingdom Viridiplantae; phylum Streptophyta; class Magnoliopsida; order Proteales; family Proteaceae; genus Macadamia; species Macadamia integrifolia. Next base: position 29,073,265 of record NC_056567.1, on the reverse strand, counting down.
CCATGTTGGAGGGTCCAACCCAAAACCTTAAGGCATTAGGTGGAGAGAGCTTCTTAAGTATATGAAGGCACCAGGGACCAGAACAAATCGATGGTTTCCTCCAACATCTCAACAATAATATTTTGTTTGATTGTGCCAGGACCTTAAACCGACTATTTCATATCTTCCACCGAACGAGTTGAAATTGATCCGTGATGCTTTGGAGGTAAATTCCTGCATAGTGTTATATATATATATTTTATCACATTAATTGGTCATTTTTTGTAGCCACCATCTGGAACAGTGATTATATTGAAATCGTGTCTCTTTTTGGTCGGTACAGCTGGCTTTTGTGGCTCATGATGGTCAGAAAAGAAGAAGTGGAGAGCCCTTTATCATTCATCCAGTAGAAGTTGCACGTATACTTGGAGAACTTGTAAGGCACCTGATTTAATGTGATATGGTGCTGATTTTTCTTTTTCATTTCATTTTATTAAAAAACTCGTTGGCGCAATTATTGAAGAAATTTCTTGCGTTCACTACTTCATTGTGTTGTAACCATATTGTAAACTGACCAATATCTCTTTTACCAGGAACTGGATTGGGAATCCATTGCTGCTGGATTATTACATGACACAGTGGAAGACACAAATGTTGTTACTTTTGAAAGAATTGAGGAGGAGTTCGGTGCTACTGTGCGCCACATTGTAGAAGGAGAAACTAAGGTACTATATTATTTTCCTTTTTGTTGATAGTTGCAATTTGTATTTCATTTCTTAATATTTTGAATATGTTGTAAGTTTGGTCTGGGCACAGGCGCACAGCTGGATCTCAGTTTTTTTCTCCTTTTGCAATGAAGGTGTCCAAGCTGGGTAAACTTCAATGTAAAAATGCTAACAGCTCAGCACAAGATGTCAAAGCTGACGATCTGCGTCAAATGTTTCTAGCCATGACAGAAGAGGTGATTGTAGACACACATGCATGCACATTTTATATGTACCCTCTTTCTATTGTATGGATTACAAATGGACAATTTGTTATCGTTGCTGCTGACATGTAAACTAATATTTTTCCTCCAGGTGCGTGTAATCATCGTCAAATTAGCTGACAGGTTACACAATATGCGTACACTTTCACACATGCCCCCACATAAGCAGGTGGTACCATTCTTGATTCGATATTTAATGGCCTATAAAATTTGTATTATATTTAACTTTACTGCTTTCTATGCAGTCCAGCATAGCATTGGAGACATTACAGGTCTTTGCCCCACTTGCAAAGTTACTGGGGATGTACCAAATTAAGGTATGTGCTTCTTGCGATCTCAAGATTTACTTTTGATCTGAAACCTAGGTCATGTTTTGAGATTCAAGATGTCATATTCCACCATCTATGCTCTAATCCTAGTAATCTTTCAGGATTATATTGTACTGGGGGATCCTGTTCTTTTTATTCTACCCAATCCTATTTTCCTTCTTTGTTGATTAATTGGGGATCAAAATTTATAAAATTCTCTCCGTTTAGTTTAAGTTTTCTTGTTTAAGGTTGATATTGTCTGCTTCTGTTGTGTGACACCAAGGCACCGTTTGATAACGTTTCTGTTGTTTCTGTGTCTAGTAACAGCAGAAACGGCTTTTCACGTTTCTGGAAACAAAAGCGGATTTTTTGGTGTTTGATAAACATGTTTCTCGAAACGTTTTTTGCAGACATAATGTCACTAAAAAACCCAATAGTATCATTGGATGCCCAAAAGGGAGAGAGCGTTCGGTTGCCTCTTTTTATGTTTAAATAGTTGAGATATTTATCAGGGCACAACAATTTTTTTTTTCTCTCAAATTCGTTTCTAGAAACAACGAAACAAGTTGTTTCGTCAAAGTCATTTCTAGAATTGTAAATAGGCATAAATTTTGATTTATGTTTCTAGAAACGGGTGAAACATAACAACTTTATCAAACACTTTTTAGCCTGTTTCTCCGTTTTTGGGAACAAGAAAACGCAGAAATGGTAGAAACGAAACTTTGTCAAACGGTGCCCAAGTAAATTGTTTTTCTACTTTTCCTTGTAAGAAGAAAAAGTTGATAATGTAATTCTACGACATGGTTTCTTACCCATCTGCATCGAGCAGCTGAAGTTTACAGAACATTAATAATGGAGTAGTTTAGCTTGCTCGTTTCCCTATGATTTATTGATTTTAGTCTATACTTTTACAATTTTGCAGTCTAAAAGATACATATTTTGATGATCATTTGCAGTCGGAGCTGGAAAATCTGTCCTTTATGTACACAAATGCTGAAGATTATGCAAAGGTTAAGAGAAGAATTGCAAACCTGTATAAAGAGCATGAGAAAGAGCTCATAGAGGTATCTATTGTGTGGCCTTAATGCTTACAAAAATACCTGAATGAAGTTTTAGGGAAATTATTATTCATTCTCAAATTTTTTAACATGATTGTTTGTTGACAAATCAATTTGGTGCACTTCTTATTTTTGGCCTCTAGAAATTATCCAATCACTCGTGGTGCCAGGTCTTCTACTTACATATCCCTTTGTTTCTTGTCCCAGGCGAAGAAGATTTTAACGAAAAGGATTGCAGATGATCAGTTTTTGGACCTTATGACAGTGGAAACAAATGTCCGCTCTGTATGCAAGGAACCTTACGGGTCAAGACGTTAACCTCAATACTTCACTTCTATTACAGTGTTTAATTTCTCTTATTCAGCCTACTTATGTGAATTGACTTTGCTTGTAGTAATGACTAGTGTTTTTATGTAACATTTTACCCCATTTTTCAAGGTCAATTTGGGATGAAACTTGGCTGTGGGCCACTATCCCTGTCCAGCATCGGCCCAAAAGATTTATGTGCCACAGCCAAGTATTGGCTGGGCCGACATCGGTCAAACCCAATAGCCATTGCCTGGGCCAGGCATAGGCTTGAATTACTCATATACATGGTTCTAAATCTCGTTTTGGTAGGCCATTTCGGTACAGAATTTAGTGAAATGCACCAAAATTGACAAAATTTTGCTGAAACAGTGCATTTTTTGCTAGATTGTTTCGGTTGGCCCTTTTTGTGGGTCCTTTTTGTGGGTAAACGACCATGATATGTGCCAATACTTCAAGGAAACCTTTTTAACCTATAAAAACTTATGTGAATCTTCATATTGCAAGAAAAGTCACACAATACAGTACTTTGGATTTCCACCTTTGGTTGATGGTATATGCTGAACCCTATTGTATACCTTGTGTAATATTACCTATTCTATGCATTGTTTTAGTATTAGAAGACAGAAAATGTAAGTAAACAAGTAAATCATGCACCATGAATAAATTAACATAATATTGATTATTTGATTAATTATTTATGAAACAGTACAAGCTAAAAAGTACAAGTAACAGAGATACCCAAGTCCCAGTTCTCCCTACAATACAATGTTGTCTGCTAATACGAACTATACGTGCTGGATTGCCATCTCCATCCTGGTAAGCCATTATCGGACCGCCATACCATTGCATGAAGAAAACAAGCCATTATTAAATGAAGCACATCAAGTGAGACCACTAAAACAACTATGTAGCTACTTATTATTTTTTCTTTATCCCTATACAACAAAAGTAAAATCTTGTACAAAAAAGTAAGCCTCACATGCATTTCAAAACACACTGATATTACATTTATGACTTTTCTTTATTTTTCAAACCAATACATAATTTGCCCTTAATTTCCCCCTTTTATGTACTTTTTTTCGAAATCATTTCCTTAATTTGAAAAGTTAAAATAATTATTGACCAGCAGGAAAAAAAATTCTGACTCCGTGAGGCCGTAGATCGGCCAACGGTTTCTAACATAGATAAAATTAACAACCATTTATTTAATATTAACCCTATTTTTTTCATATTTTGTTGTAGGAAAATTTACTTTTTAAACTAGAAGAATAATAAATATATATAAATAGAAAAAAAACTGTGAGGCCGTAGTTCGGGTTCCGGTGGCTAACGCTAACATATAAAAATTTCATCACGAACCAAAAGATATATCATATTTTTTGCAAAACAATCTTTTTTGGGAAAAGTTCTCAACTTGGATCTATTGAATGTGGCCAAATATTCACCAATATTTAGCAACCGATGTCTTTGGACTGATGTGGCGACCCCCAACAGCGTATTAAATGAGTTTGTTGAGTGATGTGGCCAAAATCTAAGAAACTAGGTATTTTTGCCTTCTCCCAGGCAAAACTATCGAAAACAGTGAGCTCAAAATTTCGATTGAACTATGTACGCTTTTGTATTTTTCCTGGTGTTTCATCTCGAGCCTTCAAATTTACTGAAATTTAGGGCTATGCTCATATATGCATGACCTAATTTGTTATATTTTTAATAAGGTGTCTATAATTAGACAGGAGATGATTAGTGGTACATTGACCAAGTATTTACATTCATATTTGAAAAGGTAATGAGTTCTACTATTTTGTACTCCAATGTTACGTTTTTTAAATAAAATACACATAAAATTGTTGGAGGCTGTCTAGTACCAGGACAGGTCGAACCCAGCCTGACGCCTCAGATGTTTTAGTGGACCAGACTCTGCTGGATGTACCTCAGCTCAGCTTAGGACTGCCTGCTCACATACTTAAGGGCAGTGATGGAGTTATTGTGTGGATGCTTTTATTACATTACCATTTAAGGACTAAATTAGATTTCCAGATGATTAGTTACTGCTAGAAATGTTCAGATACTACCATTTTGGTAGACACTGAGATTTAGTATCTTGATTTCCCTCATAATTTTGGTCCCTTGTGGAAACAGAAATCTTTTATGAAAGTTTGTTGACATGTGTGAAAGTTTTGTAGTCATATAAGTGTTATGAAAATGATGAAGTTTTGAGTTTCAGAGATATGTTAAGCATCATTATACATCAAGGAACCATTACATAAGCACAAAAGTCGTTAAGATAGTTAAAGTTCAACGGTATTTTCAAGTACCACTAGACTGTATAGTCAGACAGCTGTTGGCTGCTGATTGCCAACCTTTTTTATTTAGTTGTCCATAACTCCTAGCTAAGTGGGAGTTATTGAGAACCATAGAAATGTCAGCGGACTGTCCATTTTTGACGGTCTAACTGTTCAGACCATCACAAAATCCAATCGACCACTGGACATTACTTTAACTCTTTTTTATTTAAAAATTTGTAGAGATTCGTACCCAGAACTTTCCAAAGTTACATCTTAACACCATTGCTCCAGAAGCTTTTATGGATATAATGATAGGAAATTTTTAATTCATTCTTTAAACAAGACATGATACCCACTTGCAATGCTCCAAGGTGCACAAATTTGTATCCAGAAAGCTTTCCAGCTTCTTGGAGTTGAGCGTAGGAATGGAAAGGCTATTCTCACTCCATTGTGAGATCTGGGTAAAATTCTTCTCTATCTCAACATTGGATGAAACGCATAATGGTGACGAAGTGCCACCGTGATACAAACCTTCGATGTTTGTTAAGTACAATAAATAAATCTATATATATATATATATATACCATGCTGCCCGTGTGGGGAGGGATTTGCATGCGACACCAATAACTGTTTTGGAAAAGGTATGTGATGTAGTTCCCACCATGGGCTACACTACCGTAGGAGGAAAGCCCAGCCCAAATAACGCTAGTCGACCTCCACTTAAGTAATAAGGCTCATTGGGCCCATCGATTTATTCACTTAAGTGGTTAATTTGTCAGCCAGTAATAAAGGCCCATGGGGTCCATCGGTTTACTTGTAATCAAGCCCATTAGTGGCTAGTATTTAATACATAGTTAGTTACCTAATCCATTTAGGTTTCTAATGTTAGTCCTAGTAGGAGTACAACTAGTTCTAATGTGACTGCTAAATGCATAGTTCTGCCCTCTATTTATAGAGGAGCTCTTGTACTCAGAAAGTGGAGAATGGAATAAACAAAGATTGCAGTCAATTGCTTCTAAACAGCCGAGATAGCTTTTCCTGGTAGTTTCCTATTCCTACTGCTGTACTTTGTCACTATAATTCAAGCATTACATCTGATTTGGGTTTGGGGCTGTAATACATTGGGGGTAGTTACTTTTGTAATCTACTTCTACATTAGTATGAGACCCACATATTTAGAATAGAAGAGTAAAATAACTAAAAAAATCCATGTGAGAGGGAAATTGCACCCTGGCTTAGTGGGAAAGTTTTTCCCATATATATATATATATACACACACACACAACAACTCAGCCTTATCCCAACTAAATGAGGTCGGCTACATGGATCCGTGCAGATACAAAATAATAATAATAATAATAATAAAAAGAAAAGAACACAACAATAGCAACTCAGCAAAATCCCACCTAAATGGGGTTGGCTACGTGGATCCTTGCCCTTCAATTAGCTCTATTGGAGGTCATTCCCGGGGCGAGGCCTAAACTGTGCATGTCTTGCTTCACTACTTCTTCTATGGTCATTTTAGGCATGCCCCTAGCACTTTTAGTTCCTTTAATCTAAATTAGACCACTCTTACTTATTGGTGCATCCCGAGGCCTCCATTGAAAATGGCCATGCCATCTTAAACGACTTTCTCAGAGCTTATCATGGGGAATCTCCAAACCAGCTCTAATATAGTCATTCTTTACTTTATCCATCTAGTTTTGCCACACATCCATCTAAACATCTGCTTTTCTGCTACACATAGCTTACCTATGTGACACTTTTTGACTGCCTAACATTTCGCCCCATACATCATAGTAGGTTGTATAACAGTTCTGTAGAGTTTTCCTTTAAGCTTTAAAGGAATACGTCGATCATGGATGCACCTTTCCACTTTGTCCATCCCACTTTAATTCTGTAGGAAATGTTGATTTATATCGGCTTAATTCTGTAGGAAATGTTGATTTATATCGGCTTCTTTATTTATGGTTGACCACAAATATCTAAAATAATCACTTTATTATATCTCTCTCTTCATTTTTCACCATTTCGTTATCTACCATAGTGTAACTAAAGTTACACATCATATATTCCGTTTTCATTCTACTTATCTTAAAACCTCTTGATTCCGAGGTTGATCTCCATAACTCTAACTTAATGTTAATCTTTGCTTTTGTTTCATCCACCAAAACAATATCATCAAGAAGAACATACACCACAAAACCTCTTTTTGAATCTTCCTGGTTAGATCATCCATGATGAGTGCAAACAAATAGGGGCTTAAAGCCAATCCTTGATGTAGTCCAATTGTAATTGGGAATTCACTGCCTTGACCTCCCACGGTTCTCACCCTAGTCACCGCGCCCTCATTCATATCTTTAATTATATTCACATATTTACTCGACACCCTTCTCATTTCTTATACATGTCAGAGTAACTCTAAGGACTCTGTCATAGGCTTTTTCTAGGTCAATAAAGACCATATGGAGATCTTTCTTGCAAGTTCTAAATATTTCCATGAGCCTCCTAAGTTAGTAGTTTCTCTCGTGGATCTACCTAGCATAAAACCTAATTGGTTTTCCATTATAGTAGTTTCTTTTCTCAAGTGGGTTTCAGTAACCTTCTCCCACAATTTCATAGTATGACTCTTTAGTTTTATGCTTTTATAGTTCTTGTAGCTTTGAATGTCACATTTGTTTTTGTAGATCAGAACTATAATGCTTCTCCTTCAATTATTTGGCATTTTCCTTGTGTTTATAACCTTGTTAAAAAGACTTGTTAACCAAGATTACCTCACATAATCCTAAGCTCTTCCGCACTTCTATTGGGACCTCATCAGGGCTTGGTATCTTGCCTACTTTCATTTTTCTTAAAGCTTCTTTAACTTTAGCCACTCGAACCTTTCTTATATATCTATGGCTTGTTGTCTTTGATGATTAATGTAGTCTTCCTGGCCCCTCTTACTCGAAAGGTAGGAAAGTTCAGATCATCAAACTGGATGGTCGGTTTGCCAGATCAGAATTTTTTGAAATGGCATTATAATGCCAGGTCTGTTTTTTAAAACGTTGGATCAATACAGAGGACAGAAGCTGTCATGGATATCTGGAAGATTGGAACAGTAGGTTCTTACTCAACAATTTTTTTTTCCTTCTTTGTGTAGATAACAATCTTTGTTGGATAGCATTGGATGCCACATAAGTTTGAAAAATCAGACATATTTTGATATTGGTGTTTTTTTTTATTACTTCTGATTTAGAGATTTTTGAGGTTGTATAAACTTCATTTATGCTGTTCAATGGAGCATACCCTGCATATGATTACTAGAAGCTAGGTGACAGTCATAGAACTTCTGATTTATTCAAGCTTCTTTGTTTTGTAGTTATTCTTTATGATTGTATATTCATTGTGATTGTTTTTTTACAGTATCTATAAGGCAGTGCTGAAATCTAAAGGTTCAATAAGTGAGATCAACCAAATCGCACAGGTTTTATTTTGATGCCATCCTTCGAAGTCTGATGACAAGAAAAATCTCTAGTTTTCATTTATGATCATGTTCTAAAGTTGCTTCTTGTAATCCTATTTGGTGGTTATCTTTTCATGTACCAGCTTCGTATCATCATAAAACCAAAGCCATGTGTTGGAGTAGGACCTCTGTGTAGTGCACAACAGGTGAGTCCTTGCTTATGTTGAAGTCATTGGGTTTTAAAGTTTTTGACATTTTGTGTTATATTATTCCTTTTCATTATTTTCCTGTGTGCAGATATGCTACCATGTACTTGGGCTGGTTCATGGAATCTGGACCCCTCTTCCTCGAGCTGTGCGTAGAATTTGCATGCTGTCTGTATATGTACCCTGGGGGTGTGGGGAGATGGTTAATCTTTGCATTTGGAAAGTAACACCTATTTATTTTTGTGTCAGATGAAAGACTACATTGCCACCCCAAAACCTAATGGCTATCAAAGTCTCCACACAACAGTAATACCATTTCTGTATGAGAGCATGTTTAGGCTTGAAGTTCAGGTGATCTATAAACGTTCTTTCTTCTTATTCTCACAAGTTCCTTTTGTACAGTAGCCTTTTTCTTCATTTAATGGTTTATTATTATTTAAATCCTTCGTTCTCTGTCTTGTTGGTTTTTATTTCTTTGACATTTGATGTGTCTTGGTTTTGTCGACTTTTGACAGATAAGAACTGAAGAGATGGATCTGATAGCTGAGAGAGGAATTGCTGCTCACTACAATGGGAGAGTATTTGCTACTGGCTTAGTTGGACATCCCCGGAATGGGAAAAATTCTAGGGGGAAAACCATCTGTCTCAACAATGCAAACATTGCTCTTAGGGTATATGATCAACTGTCCATGATGAGTTTTTATTTAAAAAATATTTCTTGGAGGGATTTTATGGTAAACTCCTTCATGTCCTGCTCTGAGTGTTAATTTATGGATGAAAGTCCTTCCTGTTTCCCCTATAGATTGGCTGGCTAAATGCTATCAGAGAATGGCAAGAAGAGTTTGTTGGGAACATGAGTTCTAGGGAGTTTGTTGATACTATCACAAAGGACCTGCTAGGGAGTGGCGTCTTTGTGTTTACTCCAAAAGGAGAGGTACGAAATATATTGGATAGCATCGAGAACAAATGCACAAGCACGCACACACACATTTACTATTAAGAAAGATATTTTGATGCCAAGTTCCTTATTCTTCTTTACCACATATCCTACAGATCAAAAACCTACCTAAGGGAGCTACAGTGATTGATTATGCTTACATGATACACACCGAGATTGGGAACAAAATGGTGGCTGCAAAGGTTGTCCTCTAACCTATGAATGGTCTTTCTTTGTTACATTTTCCTTTTTATCAATAGTCTCACTTCATGACTTTCATGATGCAGGTCAATGGGAATCTTGTCTCTCCCATGCATGTGCTGGCAAATGCTGAAGTTGTGGAGATAATTACATACAATGTTAGTATCGACCTTTTTCTCATAATCGTCCTTAAACTAATGCATTTTTGCAATGAACCTTTTCTCTTTCTAGTACTTTTATTATTTGGATATCATCTATACTTCTTGTGGGTGGTAGATTATCAGGTACATAGTGTGTATCTTACCTATGGTGGCATACCATCTTTTTGTTTATACTCCAATATGGAACTAAATAATCGGGGATGTTTATTGCCAAATTACTGTCTTTTACATTGTGATTTCTTTTACATTCTGATGCGCCATTTAAGATCACTATTTAAGATCACTTACCCTGGCAGTTTGAATTTGGTGGGTACTCAATGATGGAAATACTAATCCATCAGAAACTGATAAACAAAGCGATAATGAGAACTTTTTTTCTTTTTTTCTTTTTTTTTCGGTAAAATAAATTAGAACTTATCAACTTAGCCATGGTGAAGAAAGGATTGGGCTAATATTATGTGATAACTGATAAACAAAGCGATAATGAGAACTTTTTTTTTTTTTTTTTTGGGTAAAATAAATTAGAACTTATCAACTTAGCCATGGTGAAGAAAGGATTGGGCTAATATTATGTGATGAGACTGATGACCCTAAGGTGATTTGATATGTGTGCATTTGGAACTATTTCATAACACTCTCTCTCTCTCTCTCATGTGTTGTTGTTGGTATACTTGTCTCTGTCTGGACATCTTATCAGACCTGTTATGATGTGAGTACACCATGTAACCTCTAAAAAATCTCATCTTCAATTACTTAACACGCTTGCATTTTGTGCAAGGTTTTGTCAGATTGAACTTAAAGTCCAAATTCTTTCTAAAGAACCACCCAGTGCACAAGGCTCCTGCTACTATAGGGTCTGGGAGGGGCAAATGTATGCAGCTTTACCCTTTGCTTCACAGGAGAGACTGTTTCCAAGTTTCGAACCTGTGACAAACATTTTGCAATAGTGCAACTTAATCGTTGCGCCACAGGCCCACTAAAGTCCAAATTCTTTCTATTACTATTTGACGTTTTTTAACTTTACACGTGATGTTACACCTTGTGGAAATTTGGATATCCCTTGTATCTTTGCCAGTATAGGTTAGAGACTTAAGGACTGGCCTTTGATGGTTTGAGTATGCACATCCGCTGAACCTCATCAGATTGCTCAGGTATGAAAAATCAATTGACATGCCCATATTATGTTTTACCAGGCTCTCTCAAGCAAATCTGCTGTCCAGAGGCATCAGCAGTGGCTGCAACATGCAAAGACCCGATCTGCTCGACACAAGATTATAAAAGTAAATCATCTTATGTGGTGTAGATTGTATATTTCTTTTCAATGTTATATTTGAATTTTCTATTAATCAATACTCTGTTATGTGTCTAGTTCTTGAGGGAACAAGCTGCACTAGCTGCTGCTGAAATGAAGGAAGAAACTGTAAATAACCTTGTTGCTGATTTTGAGGATAAGAGTAAATCAGATGACTTATCCAACTGTGTTGAAGAAAGCAATTCCATTTGGAAGCAAATCCTTGTGAATGTTGCAGAATTCTCTACTTCGGAGAGAAGCCATGAAGATGTCTTCCACATCCAGAATGGCAGTGTTAGAATCCCCAAGGTCAATGGAAACCATAACAAGAATGTCCAGCATATGAATTTTAAGACCAACGGAGAATGGTTTCAAGGAAATGGCTTTGCCAAGTTGATCCATGCTAACATTCCAATGTACAAGGAAGTCTTGCCTGGTTTAGAAAGCTGGCAAGTTGGCAAGGTTGCCTCCTGGCACAATCTCGAAGGGCATTCAATTCTGTGGTTCTCTGTAGTATGTATTGATCGAAGAGGTGAATTTCACATCATTAATGGCATGTCCACTCTGATTTGTTTAGAAAACCACTATATGCTTATGCTGAGGTGGATATTTGTAAGAACTTAAAATAGCGGTTTCTTGGCAGACATGCAAGGGGTGGGAGCCACCATTAGCAGTGATCACTTAGGAGATGTGGACCAAAAGGATACTAGAAATGATGATTAACCATATCTTCTATGGGCTACTGTCAGTTAGATTAATTTTTTCAGTCAACTATCAACTTATATTTCTAAGTAGATCTTGGTGGTTCCCCTGTTACATGGTGAACACCGCATGGTTCAAGGGTACAAGATCAGGGATGGGATCTGTTCCCACCAATTCCGATTCTGATCCAGCTGGAATCAGTTGGGAACCACTCAGAATTGCCTGAATCCTAGAAAAACCAACGAATTGGCCAGAGTTGGGATCAGTCGTGGATAATTCCAATTCGAATTGGCCAATTCAACTGATCCAATTCTGATTCCAATTCTTTGAACCTGGCATGCACACATCTAGAGTACTAGCATACTATTGCGGTTCTTAGGGTCCAGATTTCCTTCATTATGATTCTGATCATAAATAATAATGATGATGATGATGATGTTTATTATCGAACAACTAAAACTTCAGGTATGATGGCGGAGATTTCATCCACATTGACCACTGTGGGCATTGATTTATGTTCTTGTGTGGTAAGTGGTTTAAATTTGGACTAACATTTGATGTCTCTGCTTGTTCATTGTTGCATTGTTCTAAATTTCACTTAATGAACAGGCAGAGATTGACAGAAGAAGGGGAATGGGTGTGCTGTTATTTCACATTGAAGGGAGCTTTGACAGTCTGGTACATCTGATGGCTGACTTTTCATATTTTGCCGCCTCCTATACTTTTCTGTCCTTAATCTTAAATTGACTTTTCTGCAGGTAAATGCCTGCTCAAGTGTAGACCTGATTCCTGGTGTTCTGGGCTGGTCTACTGGTTGTAGCTGGCCAAGCTACAATGGACAGACATTTCTTGAATGCTAACTTGTTAGGGGACAAAACCCATACTACATATAGAGTGAATTGAGGTGTGAATAGGAGATTTTTTGCTCAAGAGACCAATAGTCTGGTATGTTTTTTTTAGTGGATTTTGAGTTTAGTTACATTCCTTGGTTCTTATTTTTTTGGTAAGCAATTCTCAATTATTTTTTTCAAAGCCCGGAGAAATAAGCAGCGACAGCAATTAAATGAGCTTGTCTTTGAAGTGAGGTACTGTATATAGAGAGGGTTGGTAGGAATTAGAAAACAATTTACTATGGATTTGTGCACTTGTAAATGCTCTTTCTTTCTTGCGGTGGTAATACAAAATATTTAAACAGGGTGTATAGACGTTCTTTAAATGGGATGGTTGAATTGCAGAGGCCTTTTTCAGCTAGCTTTTAGGCAATTTCATTGAAAGTCTCCCAATAACTCAGAGAGAGAACTCTAACCCCAACGTGTATTAGATCAGTAACTGGACACGATATATTGATGAGAACCTTTACATTGATTAGATGGGGATCACAGGTAAGTTTCTGGGTAAAGTCAGGTAATTTCTGTAAATGGATTTTGGATTGGCGTAGCAGTACTAGTTCGTGGGGATGGTCGGGCGCTTCACATTGATGCAGCCCATTGACGATTCAGCAGCTTTGGTATCACTGGCCCTGTTCTATGGGGGGCTACCCAAGCTGTATCCCATTGTAGGTAATTTGAAACTCCTTGGTCTCTTGGGGTACCTGATCAAGGATACATATTTGTGCTTGCTGCTGACAGCAGTCTTAAAACTGACCTGAATTGAACTGGTTTGTTGGAGGAGATCAGAACCAGCGGCTGAAACAATTCAAGTTCTTAGTTGGATCCCTGATTTTTGGTGTAAACAAGTAGTGATTTGGTGTTTTTTGCTGGATTTTCACCATGGTTTAGAAATAACTGAAATTTCATGTAATATTCCGATTTCATAACAAAATAATTAATTGAATTGCAGTGGACTGAATTGTCATCGAAATATTTTGAATTCGACAGATATTGAAATAGGTCAAATTATGAAATTTCAAAACCTTGATCTTCATCCTGCAGAACAGTTCCCTTTTGAGCTTTTCATCACTGCTTCTTCCTCAGTTAGTCTTAGGCTGTGAGTAAAGCACTTTGTATGAGTCTGAGGCTCATGCTTGGGCCCTTATGAGATGCTGCCTTCTCTCTGAACCTCATGGGCTATTTCTTTGAAACTCATTTGATGGTGTTTAGAAATCTCTGTCGCCCCCACCACCCCACCCCACCCCACCCCACCACACAACAAAAAACACGAAGAGAAAAAAAAAAAAAGAGAAAGATCAGAGTGCCCTCTTCAATATGATGCTTCTTAATAGGATGAGAGGAAATCATGTCATAAATGTAAGGGAAATGATTAGACTTAGCGATGTAATGGCGAGTGAAATCATCAGCAGCACCACTAGCTTCGTTAAGCATAGTAAGAACCTTGATCTTGATGATGCGCTCAATGATGGATGATCAGCCATGTTAAACTCCATATCATCCATCTGATCCAGAATCTCCGTCGGTCTCCCTATGATCTCATACTCCTCACCATCTTTCACTCTGCTTGCTTTCTTAGCACCTTCGCCATTTTTCTCAGCTGAATCTGATTCTATATAGTCAGCCTTATTCTCTTTTAAGTCCAACATCTCTGCTTCAATTGACTCAGCCGGCCAAACAGCCTCAGCGCTGGATTCCACGGAAGAGTCTGGTGTTACTTCGGAACCTTCCTCTTCTTCCTCGAAAGATTCATCAGCTTCTCCCTCGCCATTGGACTTCTCTGATGAGCTTCCATCTACAGTAGGTGAGCCCCCGACATTATCAGCTTGATCTCTGTCTTCCTGTTTGAGTGGGCAGGTGCCATCGTTCAGCAATTGTAATGCTTCTATGGCGCTGACGGGAGTTTCAGCCTTGTTGATATTATAATCATCGAACTCGAACGCTGGTATGTTCTTATCTGTCTCCTCCTTTGAGTTGTTCACGTTTGCATCCTGAACGGTATGAATTCCAATCAGAAAATGGTGGTTGGTTTTCTCTTAATGAAGGGGAAAAAAAAAACAGGGAATTGAGAAAGGAATTACCAATATCAGACTTTGAACCACCACAAGTTGAGAAAAATTGATATGGGTTGAATCAATTTTTGATAATCCATCATCGCAGTAGCAGCTGAAGTAACCAATGATTTAATTATCTAGATTTAGATCAAAATAAAGGATATAAAAATTTTAAGTAACCTGCAAAATTTATACTTTCGAGTTTTCTACGATTACCAGCAGTTATGTTGGCATTCAATCGACTGGGATGGAGTTGGAAGAAGAGAACGGAGGCCTTCATTTCCACCTCCTGCACAGCTGCAATGGCTGCCGTTCTTTAATGTTTTTGTCAGATCAGTAGGTTTTGATTGGTCTTCGATGGATTTTTGCGTTGGAGTGGTGGTTCTGAGTCTCCTTTTTCTCGCTTTGTTCGTAAGAGCTGCAATCAGAGCTCCAGCAGCTAAGGCTCCACCCAACACAACCAGTTTTCCGATTTCAAATCCGGCACCACCACAGACGATCAGCTTCGTCTTCTTCTCCTTCTCCTTACCCTGATTGGAGTTGATCTCCGACCCCATTTTCTGTCTTCTGATGGTGAGGACAAGATTCCTATTCTATCTGGGTTTATGTTGGTTTTTAATACAAATGAAGTAGGTGTGCAGGATTGTTTCTTTTTGGATCGGAGTTTGAAGCGGACACCTTTGGCGAAGTCGCAACCTTTTGTAAATTTCTCTCTCGATTGTCTAGTCACTCTAGTCCCTACTCTGTCTACCATTGGAACGGGTCTTTAGCTCCGTGGGTTGCTCATATTTAGTAGAGGAGCCGGATAGGTCGCATTAGTTCGTCCTTCCTGCAAATTTGGATCCGCTTCTCGTATGTGTGAACATTTAATACTTGTTCCTTTTTATTTTTAAATGTATTCATTTTCAGCCTTATAATAGTATGAAATGGAACAAGTGTTGGATGCTCACATGATCGTGGATTCAGACTCTCTTTCTACTCAGGTGAGACTTAGGCAGTAACAACTAACTGTATTTTTAAGGGTATTCACTACTTGCGTACCTGGCCTATTAGATAAGCTGATAAGCTAATCTGCCTTTTCAGTGGTATTTCCATTTCCACTTCTTAATTTGCTAGTCCCAGAGCAAGATTCTATATTTCCGAAAGGCAAAATTTTCCATGCTGTGGAATTGTAGGTGGTGAGTCTGGTGACCGATCCAAAGTTGATTCAAACCCCAAACCCCTAGAAATTCTCTGTTTTGTTTCTGAGGACCAATTCTTGGGTTCTTGGGATCGATCCTGTTCGGAATCGAAACTGACTGATTCCACGTTTTGAAATCCTGCTTGGACCTAGCAAAGTGGGACGTGGAAATAGCTAGGGGTGAAGGGTGTGAGTTCTTTCTTGGCGCATAGGCCACCACTAGCTGGGCGCCCAAGGGGTGGTCTGAGGTGGGGCAGGGCTTGCATGCACTGCATTGTTCAGTGGGAGGATTTGAATAGGAGATCAAGGCCCAACCCTGCTTTGCCAACTGCTCAGTTTTCCTTGACCAGGTGTGTTTGGTTGACCAGAAATGAATAAAAGAACAAGATAAAAAGTAAAACCTATGCACTGCTACGCGGTTGTCTTTCAAACTTTAGATGAGTATAGGGGACAAATGTATAATAACAGATCCCTCTTGGTTGGAGGAGTCGTGCATAAAACCTTTTGTCTAAAAGCAATGACAAGTTTTAGAAAGGATGAAATCAATAATGAGTTTTTTTTTTTTTTTTTCTAGCCAACCAAACAAATTTATACAGTTTCCCAAAATATGTACTCTGCAACCTGCATACCACCTTGTAGATTGCAGATGTACGAGGAAAGATCATTGCAATCAGAATTTCGCAGCAAGATTCTAAAACTCTAGAACAGTCAGAGATTGATCAAGACTGATATCATTTTGATATCAATGCCAATTGGCTAAATCAAACTTCTTAAAAAATATCAATTTTATTACAATTTTACCATATCAAATAGATCTACCATACATATGTATGAGAATAGAAAAAAATGTCAGGATCTGAGATTGATCAAGAGCCAATACCATTCTGATCTAATCAATACTGACTAATCCAATCCAAATTTTAGAAACATGAGCAAGGGTGAGGGGCTATTTGGTGCATCTAAAACGATAAGATGAATCACACAAATATTCAAATACGCACTAAAATGATAAATGTTTGATGGATATGGATTCCACATCATTCATTCGCTCACCCGCACTTTATTCTTTTCTAAAAAGCGGATTCCACATCTTCTCTAGGACCACGTTTTGGCCAACCAAAAACTAGAAATCTATCCAACCAACGGTTCTAATGTTTTGTTTCAGGCTGAGTAATGATAAAGAAAAGGGTATACAGCTCATATCTTGTACAATTGCTAGCCATTCAATATTCTTTTCATCTTCTCAGAAGAGGATGTTTTGGTTCATGTATCCACCCTATTCCAGGTGCCACACAGCCAGCCACCTTTGGCTAGGTGGACCACCCATAGAAGTAGTAGAAGTAGAAGTAGAAGAAACATGGTCCATGTTAATCCAAAATCAAAGCCTTTTCCATCCACCTAATCTTGCAACCCCGGGCTTGCAGCACCTGGAGCAGCTCCGAGGACAGCAAGAACATAAGAGTGCTAAGCAACTTCAGCTTCTTGAGTCGAATACAGGAAGCTCTAAGAGCTAGTTCAAACCCTTCCACTGAGACATGGGTGAGGTGCACCAGCTTCGCAACCTGTAGGCATTTCATTTTCCCCATCGCAATGTACAACGCTACATCTGAAATCCGGCATTGGCTCAGGTTTATCTGCACAAAAACAAATTTTCCCACATAATTCATAGTATAGAACTAAAGATGCATTTCTTCTGTGAATTGGTTGATCGATGACAGTCAGGGAAGTAACCAACCTGCCGGATGTTTGGTGAGTAGTGGGCAAGGGCCCAAAAACCTGCATCACAGACACCACAGCACCTCTTCATGTCTAATTCTGCCAGGCTCTTGCACCCAACTGCAATAGCTGTCAGTCCCACACTAGTGACCTTCAATAAGCTACGCATCTCCAAGTCAACTAGCTCCTCTAGAGTGCTTAGATGCTTTAGGCCTTCATCGCTGATCTCCACACAATAACATATGTTCAACTTCTTTAGCTTCTTGCATCCACTTGCAATGGCAGCTAATCCATAGTCTCCAATGCCCTTGCAGCTGCAACACATACATAAACAAAGCCATTCTAGACTGAATATGCTTTCACACAAGCCCATCGAGGTATTACAAGTAATAGTAACATTACCGGTATAGATCGAGTTCAAGCAGCTTTGTGCATTTATGTCCGATATGGCTCAGACCCTTGTCTGATATGTTCATGCAAAGTCCCAATTTTAAGCACAGGAGGTCCATACATCTAGACAATTGCTCAAGTCCTGCAAATAACAATGTTATACATGTTTAAATTTGATATCTTGGAAGTAGGAATTTACTTGCCAAAGCCAAGTTGATCCATCTTTGGGCACCTCTAAACCAAGTTCAAGTTTTACTGTTTTCTACCTGCATCATTCACACCCATACAATCGGTGAGATCAAGCTCCTCTAAAAGCAGGCAACATGATCCAAGGCAACCAAGACCCATCTGTGTGATCAAATTACAAGACTCCAACTTGAGGCACAAAAGATTCTTACAGGAATCAGCTATAGCAGAAAGCGCTGCATCAGTGATTAAATGGCAGCATGTAAGATCAAGTATCTTCAAATCAGAACAGCTGGCGACCAGCTTTTTGACGCCTAAGTTAGTCACCTCAGCGCACTTGCTCAGTCCAATTTCGACCAAATGCTTGCAATTGTTGCCAATGATCTCAAGGCTCCAATCAGACACTCCAGCCGCATAAACATTAATGGATTTCAGGTTTCTTAACTCGCTCAGTTTGTAGACAAGAGGTTTGGAAAGCTCCTGTAGAATCAAAATTCAACTAAGCCATGTTCCAGTACAGAAATTACTGAGATAACAGTGTCAGCAAAGAGTGCGAAGGCACTTAAACGAACTTACAGAAAAACTGTAACCAGTGGTGATCTGATGCAGACCCTTATGTCCTCTAACAACCGAAAGTAAGCCTCGTGAACTCACATTATTGCACCTCGATACATCAATGCACTGCAATCAGTTGAAATTACGCTTCTCAAAATCAAAACCAAAAGAAGTCGATTTTCAATTTACAATTCCTCTCTTTATTTTCCATTTTCTTCCTTTTTCGTCTGTTTGATCATAGATGAGGCAAGTGGTACATTCCTTTTTATGTAAAGCAATAAATAGTAAGGGTTTGTGACATGAACTGAAACTAATTAACTTGTCATATCTGGTTACCTATATTGATTGAGAAGCGAAATCAAATTAGGAACCCATATTTATTACTTGATCTAAGGAAAAGAAATTTTACCTGGAGTGAAGGGTTTCCGTTACTTAGGAAATGCAAGCCATCGTCATCCACAGAAGAGCATCCTACCATGTATAGAACTTCCAGTCTCCAGAGAGAAGAGATAGAATGAAGGGATTTGTTGGTCACCTGATCGATTTCAATTTCCAATAAGCAAATAGATTTTCAGAGAATGAACATATAGTAGCATCAACTTTAACACTTTCTTACCTTGAGATAAGAGAGATCAAGAATTCTCAAGGCGGTACACTTCTTCGACAGAAGCTCAATTCCGAGATCTGTGATCTTCAAACACCATTTCAAGCTCAGGTTTTCCAACTTAACACACCCAACAACAATCTTGGCCAACCCGAAATCCGTAACTCTCAAACACTTGACCAGTTTCAGAACCTTCAAACCTTGAGCATGCGAGAGGGCCGAAGCATCCCGATCTCCAAACCCACAGCAATAAGACAAATCGATCTCCTGAAGACAGGGGAACGACCTCACCACCACCTCTAAGCCACCCGATCTTAAGGCGGATGTTCTGGAGAGAACCAAGGTTTTGATCCATCGAGCAGAGAAGGAGATATATGGGCTTCCGAAAAGGAGAGCCATGGTGGCATCATCAACGCAGGGGCAGGCGGAGAGGTCGAGGAGGTCAAGGAATTGGTACCTGCGAAGGAGGCGAGGCAGAGAATCGTGACGGAATACACGAAGGGATCGACGATGAATGGATTCCAATCGGAGAAACTCTTTGCAGACCAAACTCCAGGATTTCCTGTGGGAGTTCTCAATAAGCATGTCAAGTATCCGTAAGAGCAGGTCTTCAGTCAATACAGTCAGTATGGAAGGAAAACGGACAGAAGCTTTAGCCACCATAGCCTCCATCATCATCATCGTCATCGTCATACGATGATATATGATGGTGTAGCAGTACCAACAGCACTTCCACTTCAAGTGTTTCAGTTGCACACCAGAAGAGATCAGAGAGTAGAAGATAGATAGATAGATAGATAGATAGATAGATAGATAGACGACGGGGAAGGAGGAGGGGAGGGGGGATGTATCTGAAATCTGGATCTTCTATTACAAACTCCAAAAATGAAAAAAGGAAAAACTGAAAGAAGTAACACTAATCAGGTTGGTACGAAGAGGAAGAGGAGGCGAAAGTGGAGAATTGGTTGTTGAATGGTTTCAGATAAGAGATGAGAAAGGCCGTAACGATTCCTCCGGCCAAATCGATTGTGCTTCATTTGCATACTTTCCTCAGCTCTGTTTCGGTTGGCGACAATCAGATTTCAGAAAAAGCAATTAGCAATCACCGGAGATCCTCGAATCTCATAGAGGAAAGAGACAACAACCTGCAGCGACGCAGACAGGGAGAGGACGGGACGAAAGGTCAAGTGGGGTTTGTTATAGGGACTTCACTGCTCATGAGCCTTGGTGGTTGTGGTGGTAGACTTAGCTATCGGCGTACAGTAGGATGGTCAATGGGACAGGTGAAGTTTCAGTTACCTTTGGAATTTTATTAATTGATTACACAACGAACTGAACGCTTTCTTCAAATAGTACGAAAAGTACGAAAACCCCCGTAGGCCGCACTTTCCTTTTCCAGGAGCCAGCTATCATGCACTTGGTGTTTAGCCTGCACCGTACGGTACTTGGCCCATATAACGAAGCCTATCCCGTAATTACGTGTTCCCGTTTGGAACCGTACAGTATTGGACCCATTAACGATTGTGGGCCAGGATTCCATCGCCGTGTTAGCTAGTCTATACGTGTCAGTGAGAGAAAGAGACGTATTTCACCCCGATTCGGCTCTCTCTAGCGTTTCTTATCCCCATTGCCCAGGTCTGTGCCATGGTTTTTCGAGCCTTTGTCTAACGGTTGGATCATCCTCTCGTCGTGTGTTGCTCTATGGACAAAAATCCTCTGCAATTCTCCATCGGTGCAATTCTGTGAAATACCCATCTCAGTGATTGACACGTGTCACATACCAAATGAACGGTCCAGATGTTATTCAACTTATAAAATCAATTTGAACCGAATCAGTGAAGAACCGTATTTGAACCAAACCGTATCACAACAAACCGGTACATTTGAAATAAAAGATGAAAGTTTTCCCTCTCTGCTCTTTCGACTCTCTCTCTTTCCCTCTCTCCTCTTACGACTCTCCCTCTCTGTTACGGCTACCAGGTAACCCTCTGTCGACTCTCCCTCTCGCTCGCGACTCTCTCCCTCTCGCTCGACTCTTCCTCACTTGACTCCTCTCACTCTCTCTCTCTGTTTCTCGCTCGACTCGCTCTCTCCTTCTGGTACAAAGCGCTTGCAAAGAAGGTATGAAATACTCAAAGCCTTCTCTCTTTCTTTTTATTTTTTTCTTTTATGTTAATGTTAATGTCTCTGCAAAGGGCCTTCTCTCTCTTTTAGCTGTTTGATGTCTCTCTGTTCCTCGCTCGACTCGCTATCTCTGAGATTGAAATTTTTTTGAAGTATTTACATTGTACTTTGCACAAAGGTGCTCTGTGATTTTGAATGCTGAAATATTAGGTTTTCTGTTCAATAAAATTACCTATTTGAGCTGGTTTGAATATGTTTATTACTTGAAGGTCCAGTTGTCTCAGCTAGGAAAGGCCTAGCTTGCTGCCAGATCCTGGGATTGAATGTCACATTTACCTTATATGAGCCTCCCTCCTCTGTTATATTGTGTTATAAGTGCCAAGAGAAGAAACAGGAATATGTTATTTTGTTATGAACTGGAGTCAGTTTTTATAATTAATTTGGATTAAGTAGACTTTGTTTGAGATTGACTATGAACCTTACCTCTCTAGTTTATCTTTGATGGTTGCAGATTTGGATTAGTATATGCTGAAAATTTGTATATGTGTGTGGAAACATTTGCATTGGATAAATCTTGAAAATTATAATGCCACAACAGCATTCAAGAACACATGTAGTTTCAAATGAAATATTAAGATCAAGGGTATAGATTGTTGTTGCTGTTTTTGTCTATAATGAAATATTAAGATCAAGGGTTTTCTTGACTTTAAGTTCACAGCCTTCACAGTCCATCCTGACTTTAAGCTCCACAGTTTGCATCTGCTTCCTCTTCTTCTTATGCCTATGACCATTGCTCAGTAACCTAGAGAAATACTCCAGAGTACCTCCAACACCCATGTTGTATTTACTCCTGAACTCTTTAAAGAAGATGGGTCTGAGAGAAACTTTGTGAGCGGATGACAAAGTCAGAACTAATAACAACTTAAATAGTCAAGGCAAAAGCTTCCAGAGAGGTTCATTTCAATGTCTCAAACTGCAGATCCACTGATTCTCTATGGAAGCTAGATCAGGTAACAATTTCCAACCTTTTCTTTTATTTCCCTCTCCTTTTGTGATGTAATCGAAGAACAGCAAGATTAATTATACTAAAAAATCCTGTTTTTATGTCAAGATGAGGTATTGTTGCATTAGACTCTTCAGTAATTGAAAACTTCTATTACAGGAAGGATTGCTATTAAACTCGCGATGTACATTGTACAAATCCATATCAGAGGAGTTGAGCATATGGGGATGGCCTCTTCAAACTGCAGGGTTGCTTACATCAGGGCTTTCTTCTCGGTCATTCACCATCTTGACAGGCAGAGTCACAGAGGTATTTATTTATGAGCATCTGAATTCATTGACAATGAATATAGACTCACCAAACTGTGTCTGTCTTTTAAATGTGTGGTACTGTGGTTTTTGTTTGTCTTAGTGGTCAGAGGGCAGGCTTGGGTTCTCAATTCGCAAGGCAAACAGTTCATGGGTACAAACAAGATGGAGTGCCTCAGTTGTGCAAATGGATTCTAATACCTGGATTCTTGAATATCGATCAAGCTCAGTGTTGCAGAGCTCAAAATTCTTTAGAGCAGCATTCGAGTTCTTGAAGTTCAGAATGTCAAGAATAGGTAGAGAGATGAAGCAGCAATTTTGGTTATTGCCCGCTTTTTTTCATCATTATAGCATTCATTCGGAGGATGTCGTTTACAGACATCCAACTTAAGATGTACCAAATCTCATGCCTTATGAGACACTTTGATCTATTAGTAAAACTGCTGATCTTATTGATTAAAAATGAGTTTCTATAGATATCTCATGCAATTCTAGCACTCTGTCAGTATTGCTTATTCTGATTCTTGCACAATGGTAAGACTAAAGAGCTATACTGTTCTCCAGCAATTTTCCCCCTACCTATGTTGTTCAGTTCTACTGATGCCTGTTAGATTGCTTCAACCTAGTATTGTGATCTATCTCCCAACGAAATGAAGTGTTCTTTTCTAATTCAAGCTTACAACTTGCCACATGACCAAACCATCATATGTGAGTTCTGATAAGTATCTCTCACTGATTACCAAAGGTTATCGGTTTGTAGGCTCAGCTTGGTTAATCTAAAACAAGTGCATCGAGTAAAAATAGCAAAAAATTGAACTACCATGCACACACAAAATATTCTCTACTTTTAACCAAGCACTCCATCTGAAGAAATCAATTTCCCTTCTAAATTCCACTTCACTTTACAGTTAAAAAAAAAGTTATTCACTTCACTTCTACCAAAACGAAACCAGATCAAGGGACTTGGGTCTAAGGATGAAGTTGATGTTACATAAAATTCACCAATTGCCTTTTGGCAATAAATTGACAAACATGGGTGGGTATGTGTTATAGAGATCAAGTATGTGAAAGGAGCCACTCATGAATTTTTCACTAACCTTGGTGAAGGGCATCAGCTAGTAGAGTAACTTACACTAAGATTATGGGGATCACCCATCCATCATATGGAAAATTGTTTCTAGCCATCAAACTCAAGTCACAACTGAGTATTTATTACAAATTGATACTGCTTGTGGTATCTGGATAACACTACCTAAAGAAAAAAAAACATATCATGCTTAATCAAGAAACCAGCCATGTGATTATCCTTCTTCCATTGGCTCCCTCACTGGGTCAGCACTGTCCAAAGACAGGAACAAGCATTTCTGAAACAACACAGGGTAAGTCAGCTGAGGGACCTTTCAAGAATCACATCTTAAGCATAAATTCACTTCCTTGAGACAACCTGAATGTAGCAGCTGCCCCATTTCTGAAAAACCCCAGATATCACTGCTCTCAACTCTGTTTAAGAGAGACCCATGATTGAAATCACACCCACATACATCAATTGTTGCAGCTAAGTCTGGAGATTGTTGTAGAAATCAGCCACTGATAGTTCTCTTTCCATCACCTATGCAGAAGCCATAATGAAGTTGCAGAGACTAGAAATACAGGGTAAGTTAGCTACTCTATGTACAAAATAACACCATCACAAGCTGCAGAATTGGTTTATTTACAGGGTTCAGAACCTCCATCGTCATTCATCACTCATATCCAGATGGAGGATCCGACGAAGGTCTCTGGTTGCTGAGTCAGTGCTTAGAAAGAAACCTCTTGAAGAAGAGTATGGTTCCCTTGTGGGTGAAGGCGGAGCAGACTTAGCAATGGGGTGCATTGCTAAAGGCGATACTGAAGCAGGCACATCAAGTGATACACTTCGCTTTTGAAGGAGTGAAAATTTAGGGATCGGCAATGAACTGGGAGGAGGTGAGTTCGAATAAGTTGGCCCTGCCCAGAGTTCAGAGAAAGAGAGGTCATCGCTAAAAGACCTTTCAACCTTTCTGGCCTCAATGTTAATAGGCACTACACTAGCTTTCCCATTACTGTTAAAGTGCTTATCATCTTCCCTGCGATGGTTAACACTGGCGGGGGTTCGAGGGGAAAAGCACGCCAACTAATAACAACTTAAATAGTCAAGGCAAAAGCTTCCAGAGAGGCCTTTATTTGGACTTTGATAGGAAAGAAACAATGCCAGGACAAGTGGTCTCACTAAGATTGCAGAACAGAAAAGGATAGTATGGATGATGGATAACTTCTTCTTTGTTTTAAATGAGCATGAAGAGAAGAGAAAGGTTGATGGGTGACAAAAGAGAAAGATAAAGGAAGCTCTCCTGTGATGATAAAGGTTGATGGGTTGAGAGCGAGAGCGAGATCGAGAGAGTCGAGAGAGAGAGGGAGGGAGAGTCGACAGAGATGGTTAGGGTTTGCACCAAATCGTAACGAGAGAGAGTCGTGAGAGAGAAAGAGAGAGAGTCGAAAGAGGAGACATTTTATTTCAAATTTATGAACCAAATCGGTTTGTTGTGATACGGTTTGGTTCAAATACGGTTCTTCACTGATTCGGTTCAAATTGGTTTTATAAGTTGAATAACATCTGGACCGTTCATTTGGTATGTGACACGTGTCAATCACTGAGATGGGTATTTCACAGAATTGCACCGATGGGGAATTGCAGAGGATTTTTGTCCGTTGCTCTATAGTTTTAGATCGATCTGAATGATGAATGTTAAGGAAGGATATGTGTCGAATCCATTTCACCCTAGGGTCTTAAAAGCAGGGATCAGCCTCCAAATTGGGTCCAGATGATCTTGATCCATTTTCATATTGGAATCCATCCAGATTTAATGCGAAACCTAGAAATATTAGGGGGTGTTTGGTTCGGTAAATCAAATGGTGTATGTATTAGATATGAATGTCAATCTTTTGATAGACATTCTTCTGAATTATGTTTCTTTTTAAAAAATCATTTGGTTGCCTTGAGGCTAGTACATGTTTCTTGCGGGTTGAGATATTGGCTTCCGTAGAGAACTTCTTTCCGCTTTCTCCTTTTATACTAGGTGGTAAAAAAATTGCTCAAATCTGAGTTTAAGTATTGAGGTAAACTTTATCCCTAGTCTGAACCAAAATGAATTGGACCAATGAATCTCTATCTACAAAACGAATTGGTTCACCTCGGTCTGAACCAAAATGAGTCTTTATCGGACCAATTTCAATCTAAACTTTATAAAATTGTTTCAATTCGAAATGGTCAAACCTGATAAAAATAGTTTTTTCTTTCTTTCTTTATTTATTTAGAAATGATTCTCATGCCCTCTGCATCCCAACTCCACCATTCGTTGAGCCACTAGTGCTAAAAAAATATATATATAATAATGACCCAATAACCATCCTCCTATATATGTCCATAGGGGTGTCAATTCTTAAATCGAATCGGTAAAATTGGCCGGATTGAACCGATAACAACACGGATCGAATCGAACCGAAACCTTATTGGGTTGGTTTGGTTTGGAGTATTGCAATCCCAAAATCAAATTGAATTGCACCGGAACCGGATGAACCCGAAACCAAACCGAAACCGACTCAAAACCCGGACCGAAACTGAAACCAAACTGGTAAGAAACCGAAACACTCCAAAATTCATTAAAAAAATCAAAATTTGCATAGTGTTATAAACATTTGTATGGAAAGTCGAATCCAAACTGGACCAAAAACTAAAACCAACCCGGTTACAAATCGATTTAAGAAAGCGAAGACAAACTGAAACCAAACAGCACCGAAACCGAAACCAAATTGAAACTGGAATTTCCTTATTGGTTCGGTTTCGGTTTCAACTTTCTCACACCGAAACCGATTCAACCCAAACCGAAACTGAGCCGGACCGACCGATTGACACCCCTATACGTACATATGAAAAACCAAAATCAAACGGAAGGGAACTAAAACCAATCAAAATCAGCCCTATATTTATCAAGGAAAGCTGGCGTACACAATCTCCCCCCTTAAAAATATTAAATTATTTGCATCATGATATGCATTTGAACTAAAGCGGTACAACATGATTAGATGATACAAGAAGCATGGTTCTGATAAAATGGTTACAAATATTATTTAAAAAGAGGTTCTCTCAACAAGAATGACTACACCTCGTCACATTGTTTTTTAAATTACCGATCTTCTCTCTTAAAAAAATTAATATCTCTTAAAAAAATTAATATAATAATAAATGTGAGGAGGCATTGTATACACCCTAAGCTTAAAAAGACTTTCCCCAATACTTATTAGGCAAATATGTGTCCATCCTAAGAATTGGAAATTGATGGTCTATATTAGCCACATGTCAAAGTTTAAAACTATTTCGATCAAATACCTTCTCTTTTTTTTGCATACATTTTTTCATGTCCATGCATGTGTACAAACACTCTAAACAATTTTATGCATTCTCACTTTGATTGGGAAGAGATGATTTAAATTAAAATACTATAAAAATGGATGTTTAGATTTGTCTTGTGGAGGATAGATAAACTTCTAACGCATTGACAGACTGCTAGGCGATTGAAGCTCTAGCATTAGTCGAGGGGATAGTTGATGGTTCAACCCTCCTAAGCCCCCCCATCCCACTTTCTTGAAAATTAGTAGTAGCTAGTAGTTTCAATATTTGAATAAGTGTGACCCAATGGGCCCTTCTTGGTGGACCCTCTGTTGGTCTCTTGTTCTTGCTTGGTGTGGTCCTTGTACAAGCACCCCACCCAACCCTCTTAAAAAAAAAAAGTCTTGTGAATTTTTAAAACATTGTATTTCATTATTAAATGAATAAGCTCTAAGCTTTTTCACCTTTTTTTTTTTTTTTTTATCTAAATTGAATGTTCCTACTTAGAGTTAGGAGAGTGCATAATACTGTCTAGAATACTAGTACACACTACACACACATGGACATCGAGAGGATGTGTGCTAATACAAAATGGGTAAATGATTGAATTAGACTTTGAAATTTAATATGTGGCTAACCTAGACTATATTTTATTTTTCCAATTTTTTGAATGGACATAACACAATCACATGGCAGAATAGATGCTTTATAAAATTTGAAAAAATTATTGATTTTTGTGATAATAATAATTCATCTTATTAATATTATTATTATTAGGGGAAAGAGCGCTTACAAACTACATAATGTACACTAGCACTTCCCTTTGTCTATCTTTTTCCTCCCTTCTATGAAATGACATATCCACTTACAAAAAACAAAAAAAAAAAAAAAAAAAAACAAAAAAAAAACAAAAACAAAAACAAAAACAAAAAATCAAAAACAAAAACAAGAAAAAACAAAAAAGGACATCCCTTCCTATTATTGGTGGAGAAAGATAGACACAGGAAGGTGCAACTTGCTATGAGTGTTTTTTGTTTATGTTAAACTTACTTTTTTTTTTTAATCGAAGAAGAAAAACATGACATTAGTTTCTGCATAAATTTACAAAATCAGCAGCGAATTCTACCATTTGCTAAGGTTCATTCTACGATAGATACAAAGAGAGCTATCTGTTCGGATTGTGGTAGGAATCTACATGTTACCCCATTCATTGACTTATTATATACATTAAAAAAGAAGGGAGCTAGATTTAAAGGTCACAAAAAATTCCCCAAGTCAAAAGAGAGTTTACAAACGAACTCTGAGTTGGTCCATATTTCCTTTTGGCTCGCTCTTTTCCTTTTTGTAAACTACGCTCCAAACAATAGAGCTCTGGTGCTTCCTTCAAAAGAGTTTCATGTCATTAAATAGTCGGTTATAAGTAGATAGTTATTATTGCCCTCAACTATTCCTATTGCCCAGCTTGTTAAGCCATAATTTGAGTTGCTTATAATTGTACATACTAGTATACATTGAGAGGATGATGCGGGGAAGGTCTTAGGGGATGTTGGGCTGGTCTTAGTTTGGGAGTTAAATTGTGATGTTTGGACTTGGTTCGTTCCTTGGTCACCTTGATCTCTGAGTTGGGAGATCCACTTTAGAGATGACCCCAAAACATTTTGCGAATGGGGTTTTACCTTCCGAAAAAAGACCTTGTTAAACTTATTCTTGAGATTTGAATCCTTCTGTCACCAGCAGACCAATTCAATTAGAATAAGAATTGTTTTCTTTATCAAAAATTTCTTTAAAAACGAGTGTAATGTTGGAACAATGTGATCCGTCATTCTAATTTCAAACAATTTCTCTCTTAATCATGTTTTCCTCAAAAACTAAACGAAGTTCAAATAAGACATGGATGTAAGTGAATGCGATCCTAGTAGGATAGGAACATTGATCACAATAATTTAACTCAAATAAGAGAAAATCGGATGTGCAATTCAATCTATGCCTACAAGTGTTATTGTCTCACTCCATTCTACACATACCAATAATACCTAATTCTGTGATGCGAATGGAAATATGAATCCAATGCCTAATGCACTTGCACCGTATTGCACGACGAAGGAATTGTAGAGGATCTGGATCCCAACATCAGTGGTCGAGTTTCTATCTAGAAGAGGAAATAGTTAGTTTTGGGTTGGATCGGGTCGGGTCGGGTTGGGTTGGGTTAGGCAGGTATTAATAATAAAAGAATGCATATAGAGCCAAAAACCTGGGACCTATTCGTGGGCCGTGGGCTTCCCGATTGCCATTTTCTAAACGAGTGCATGGCCCACGGGGGCCTAGAGGAAGAATTGAAGAAATGGGGTTTGTTGGGATATTTTGCAGAATTCCGGGCCGTTTTATACTTCAGGCCATCCCAAACGTCGAGTTCCGATCCAGTTTCTTCGCAACCGCACATGGCCGTTGAGCGTCACAAAACACCTGAACACCCACTTCAACACACAGAGAGACCTTCATCTCTCATTCCAGGACTCACCACGTGAATATCTCTGGCCCGAAAGTGTCAGACGTTACACCTAAGTAGGCCCCACAATCAGTTTCCCCCACCTCTCGAAGTTCGCATGATCTTAAGGTATCTGTCGCGCTTCGCACTTCCACGCTCACGTGGCCACGTATGAGGTATCTTTAATATCAACTTTTTACAGAATTTAGCTCCACCGTTCATCATCGCCAGATCGATAGTCACGGGATGAAAATGGAAAAGGTACTTATCTTACGGTTTAGTCTTTTTTAGAAAAATACATTACTCCTCCCACTATAAATAAAAGCGGTTGGGAGAGAACTTTTCTCTCACTTCGCTCCATTTCTTCATCTAAATTCTAGACAAAGGAGAAATGTGTGGAGGAGCAATCCTTTCCGACCTAATCGCCGGTAAACCTGGCAGGAAAGTGAAGAACGAGGACCTATGGTCCGAATTCGACGCCATTTCCGATCTCCTCGGCTTCGATTTCGGTGAGAAAGACTGCACTGTTTCTCAATCAACCGATGAATCCAAGCAACCAACCAAAGGTGAGGAATTATTTAGTTTTCTGAAGTTTCTAAATGTGAAATTTCTACTTGACTTTCTTTTGGGGCTTGGCTTGGAGTGGCAGGGAAGAGTGAGGAAACTAAAGAGACAAGCTTGGTTGCAGAATCATCAAAAGCAGGGAAGGGAAAGAGAGAGAAAGGAGAAGGAGCCAAAGTTCGGAAGAATATATACAGAGGCATCAGGCGGAGGCCATGGGGCAAATGGGCGGCTGAGATACGCGACCCACGAAAAGGAGTCCGTGTTTGGCTGGGAACTTACAATACCCCCGAAGAGGCTGCCATAGCCTATGACGAGGCAGCCAAGAGAATCCGCGGCGACAAGGCAAAACTAAACTTCCCCCAACAACAACCACCACCACCACCACCTGTACCTGCCAAAAGGCGGTGCCTGGAACAAGAATCTACGCAGAAGGGCTTAACAGAGCCACCGCCGCCGGCACCATTTAAAGAGGAAGTAACACTAAATCAACCAAGCGAGAAAGCTGAGCTGACGATGGAGCAGCAGATTTCAAGCTTGGAATCATTTCTGGGGCTGCCACCCGAATCTTCTGAATCGGAGGTGATCAGCGCTAGAGATCAATCGGATGGATTGGATTATGGTCTTTGGCTTTGGGACGACGTAGTCGTAACTCCTCATCATCTGGTTTAGGAAGTCAGTAACTACTACTTGCGAACTGTTACGAGTCACTGTAGCTTCTTTCTCAAGCCTCTCTCGTTATCTTTTGTCTCTTTTGCGTACATATGAGTGCGTGTGGTTTACTACTTAATTCCAGTTTTACCCTTATACTATTAATGGCTTTGATTTTTATATTAAATCTGTTCCTCAAATCCCCACATAATACGTATTTCCATTAATAACAAAGATCTAAATCTTTGATTAAATTAGATAAACTCACATGAATTAGTTGGTGCGTGGTGCGCTGAGGGTTATGACAAGATCGTTATTTTGTCGTGAAGTGAATTGTCAGTGATGGAGCTGAGTCAGCAGACAGTGTGGCATGGCCGGGCCAGGGCAGGCCTAGCGAACCTAGATTAAGTTTTCTTGGGTTGAGAATAAACTTGATAACAATTTGAGGGCATCGAGGATCAAAGGATTAATGATGTAGAAAAAGTTCACTTTCTGGGGTCATAAATGTCTGACCCTTTGCACATAGTCGATAATACCCTTTTAATGTTTTCCAAGATACCATTTGTTCACCATCAATTCTGTTTGATGTCTTGTATTCCGTCGCAGTTTAATTTAGGGAGTACTGGTGCAGCACCTAGACAAGCAAGACGGCAGTCTTGTTAGCCGATTAGCAGGCCGTGGGGGTTGTAAGGGGGGCAGGAGGCCCCCTGCATAGAGGGGGTGTAGGGGGGCGCAGTACCTCGCTTAAATTTTTTATTTGAGGGCAATTGTAGTTTAATCCGGATTAGAGTTTTTTCGCTATATATTTGTAGCGAGGGTTTCTTTGTCTGTAATGCAAGCAATACTGAGAGGTGTGAGGGATGAGCGCTGTAACCCTATTCTCCATTGATAGTGAAGCAGGATCTCATATCACCGGGGACGTAGGCAACCTTGCCGAACCTCGTAAAATTCGTGTGCATTGTTTGTTTTGTTTTTCCATTATCTTCTGCATCGTTTTAAGGTTACGTTTCTACAAATTCTCCCTTCAACATAGCTGAAGGAAAGTTGTCCCTATCGACTCATAAAGTTTGAGCGTGGATCACATTTCTCATATGAGAATCATTTTCATTTTCGTATGGTTGATCCAGAGAGATGAAATCCATCATAGAGTGGGTTGTTAGATGGATTCTATCTATGTGGACCGGTTATGTATAAAATTGGTTCTTGTACGAAGACTTGATCCACTCTCATAAAGTTTCAATAACTTTCCAATGTGGTTTTCTAATAGAGTAAGTGTTTTTTGTCCTCAAGAGGTCCTTATACCCACACATAGTGGTGCATATTGGTTCATTAGTAGAGGTATGGTGGTCATTACACATCCTTGTATATGTGGTGCTGGGGCCTCTCATGAATAGAAAACTTTGTCCTTTTTGAATATTAATTTTTTATGTTACATCCCCCAATACTGCAATAAGGGTGATGGATAAGTAATAAATGTGTTTACCAATTAATTGCATTAAAGGTAGCGATGGATAAGTAAATTCTCTCACTATAGGTGATGGACATCTAGTTGGTTCATCTGACCTCTATTGTGGCAATTCAACAATTGCTTAGAAGAAATACTAATTATGATAGCCGGTGCCAAAGATACATGCTTGCATGACTTGGAAGCCTTCCCTAAATGTCCATCGTTGCGTTATGGTGGAGAAGAAAGTATTCTTTTCTACACTTCATACCCCTTTTTTTCTTTAAGGTAGGGTCATGCATGGTGGAGTAGGAGCATCAAGTTCATAATTGTTCTGGCCAGGCCAAGAATTTTATATCCCCGAAGTCTTATGGGATTTTAATCCCAAAAAAATATGGATTAGGTATGAATTTTAAACAAATCACATGAGAGAAAAAGAAAGAGAGTTTTATCATAGGCCAGTTTACACGCACATTGACTAATCCTTAGAGAGACTAACGCAACAATCTACTACTATAGTCTCCACTTAAATCACAGATGCATAAATGAAAAATCGAACCTGAGATCGTGATGGATCCCACTTCTATTCTACTCATGGTTCAAGTTATGGGTGTGAATTGCAATCCAAATTTTTTTACCAAATCTGAATCGAACTACTTAAATTATAACCGATAAAGTTTTTAATAATCGATTTGATTTTGTTATTAAAAAGTGAAACCATGTATTAAATGATTTGCTAAAGATTTTAGGTAATGGAATTGTTTAAACGGTTGGCTTTGAATTTTAAACTAGCTACTCTTGGAATTTTATGTACGTTGTCTGATATTTTATTTGTATTTCTTAAGTCACTACTGGAACCCTGACTTTGTGGTTCAAGTCCAGCAGCTTCAATATTTTATTGGGATTCTTTACCCAATATATATATATATATATATATATTTTATTGGGATTTAAATAGAGGCCTGTTAACAATTGGGTCCAAAATTGTAAACACCTGTTTTTTTTTTTTTTTTTTTGTGGAAATTCTTAACTCCGTTAACAATAAAATAAAAACGGATGAAAATTATTGAATTGAAATTGTTTATTAATTACCCAACTACGCTATTCTCCTCCTCCTACGGTTCTACCCACCTCCCTTGATCCCTCACAGTAACCTAGCAAACCTGCTCCCCCTCCCAGATAGCTACTGCCACAAAAAAATAAAATAATAAAAAAATTAATAATAATAATAACTACTGTTTCGGGCTACACATCATCTCTATTGCCGTTGATGATCGCACAACAACATATGAGGTTGGGTTTTCTGGTAGGGCACTGACTGGCATCCAAGCTGCCATAGTTCGGAATATTTTGGATAGTAAGGGACACCTCCTATACTTTTTCCTTTGTTTGCTTGGTCTTGGGAAGTTTGCGTACTTAGTTATAGCTGCCTCTGACTACTCTTCTAGTGTAGTCACCATGTATGATCTCTTTATATTTGTGTTTATGGGTGCATAATCGTGTCTTATTGCGTGCATGCTATGTTGTAGTTAGATAGTATCTTATATGTTATGCTGTCCTAATGAGTTGATGGGTTGCGTTGACGGAGCTAGTAAACCAAATATGTGCAACGTTAGTGGTCAGACCACTCTCTTCTGCAATATCATTTGGAACATGTGGACTGTGTATTGGAATCTGATTTTCGATAGGGAGAAGTTTGATCCTCACAAGGTTTTCTTCAAAGCCTTATCTGATACTGGAAATCAAGTTTGTGCAACTCGCTTCACTCCTCCTCATGCACCCATGTGTCACTTGTCATCCCCCTGCTCCAGGTCTTCTCAAATTCAACGTCGACGAAGCTTGTAAAGGCAATCCTGGGCCTGCTGGTATTGGCGGTGTTTGTCACAACTCCAACTCTTCTTTCATTTGTGGGTTCATGAGTGGAATCGGTCAATCCTTCGCCATTGTCGCTGAGGCACTTGCAGTTCGTCAAGCCCTTCAGATTGCTACCCAAAGAAGCTTCTCCAGTCTCATCATTGAAAAGACAACTCCTTGCTCATTAATCTACTCTCAGCAGATCGACGAACTGTCCTTGGTGGATCTCTTCCATCATTATAGACTGTCATCATATTTCTTCCGGTTCGAAACCATCTCTTACAAGCATGTCTGCTGAGAAGCCAATTCTGCTGCTAACAACATCGCATCCTCGGCGGGTTGTTCCCAATCCCACCCTTCTGTATTTTGTTTCTACTCCTCCTCCTATTTCTTCTGCATTTTTTGGAGACTGTACCTCCACTTCTTACTCTGGTAATAAATTTCCTTAAAAAAAAAAAAAAAAAAAAAAAGAACTCTCTTGACTACTTAATCCTCTTTTCTAATCGTTTACAGCATGTCTTATGGTTCTAATCCTGTGGGTAAGCATAGATTTAGATTTGCATCATGGAACATTGGATCTCTGATATATAAGAGTATTAGTTGATTGATTTTATGCGAAAAAGAACAAGTAATGTTGTATGTATTCCAGAAACGAGATGAAAAGGTAGTAAAGCTAAGGGGTTGGATGACTTCAAGCTATGGTACTTGGGAAATGAAAGTGGGAGAGGAGGAGTAGGCATAATAGTTGACAAAGATCTTAAAAATATCATTGTGGATGTTAAAAGACTGGGTGATCTCGCCATTAAACAGGTGCTTGGTGATGAGTAACATAGTTTGCGCTCACGAACCTCAAGCAGAATTTGATGATAGGGATAAGATACAATTCTAAGAGCATATGGATGAAATGATGCAGGGTCTAGGTAAGGGGGAGAAAATTATTATTGGTGAGGACCTTAATGGCGAAGTGGGCAAAGATGGTAGAGGCCACGAAGAGATGCATAGAGGATACGGAGTTGGGGAGAAGAAAGCAAAGGGGACCTCAGTGTTGGACTTTGTCATAGCATTTGACCTCTGCATTGCAAATACCTTTTTTGAGAAAAGAGAAGTGGATTTAGTTACTTATAAGAGTGGATTGCATGCAAGACAAATTGATTTATTTATGACTAGACGATTCAATAGACTATTTTGTAAAGATTGTAAGATTATACCAGGAGAGAGTTTAACGACACAACATCGACTGGTGGTCTTGGATATGCACCTTAGTGGGAGGTGGACGTTTGGCAATCAACTCAACCTTAGCCTTATCAATCTCTATCTCACGTTTGGACACAATATGACCTAGAACGATACCGTCTTGAACCATAAAATGGCTCCTCCCAACTCAGAATCAGATTTGTTTCTATACAACGTTTCAAAACTTTGATAAATTTTAAGAGACAATCATCAAAAGAAGACCCAAACATAGAAAAATCATCTATGAAAACCTCAAGAAAATCTCCCACCATGTCAGAAAATGTAGACATTATGCACCTCTGAAAGGTGGCAGGTGCATTACATAACCCAAAGGGCATCCGTCGAAAAGTGAATGTACCATAAGTGCATGTGAAAGTGATTTTCTCTTGGTCCTCAGGACACACTACGACCTGATTATAACTTGAATACCCATCTAAGAATAGAAATGGCTTTGGCCTACTAATTTCTATAGGATCTGGTCAATGAACAGTAAAGGAAAGTGATCCTTACTGGTGACAGAATTCAATCTCTGATAATCAATGCATACCCACCAACCTGTGGTTGTACGAGTAAGGACCTTATCACCCTGGGCGTTCTCAATGACAGTAATGCCCGACTTCTTAGGCACAACTTGAG
Organism: Macadamia integrifolia; assembly: GCF_013358625.1. Classification (NCBI taxonomy): domain Eukaryota; kingdom Viridiplantae; phylum Streptophyta; class Magnoliopsida; order Proteales; family Proteaceae; genus Macadamia; species Macadamia integrifolia. The sequence goes on along the minus strand of NC_056567.1, from coordinate 29,037,119 downwards.
TGAGACTCACCCACTTTCTATCAGAGATGACATAAATAATGCCTGCATCTAACCATTTCACCACATCTTTCTTGACAACTTCGTGCATGTTAGGATTCAATCTCCTTTGCGCATCTTGAAAAAGTTTAGCGTCATCATCAAAATAGATACGATGCATACAAATTGATGGGCTAATACCTTTCAAATCAGCCACGGACTATCCATTGGCAACCTTATGTTCATTGAGAACATCCAACAATTTGCTTTCTTGATTAGGTGTCAAATTGGAAGCAATGTTGATACGGAGTGTCTCATTTGATCCCAAGAAAGGATATTTCAATGAATCTGGCAATGGTTTGAGCTCTAACATTGGTGGAGGCTCAATAGAACTGAATACTAGCTTCTCAGCCAAAGGAGGAATGGACTCAAACTTGATAGTCCAAGGAGGACGATCAGAAAATGTAGGAGCATCTAACAGAGCATTGACTTCAGTAGCGTAAGAATCAACATCAAAATCATCACCTCCAAAGAAGGTCAAACACTGCTGCATTGGGTCATCTGCTAATATCACTAGGGTGTACTGTGCTACCACCTGCTCTATCACATCAATGGAGAAACACTCATCCTCACGTTGGGGCCCTAAAAAAGCATTGAAGATGTTCAATCGGAGCTTCCTATTACCAAAAAAAATGTGCATTGCACCTGATCTATAATTGATGCATACATTGGAAGTGGACAAGAATGGACGCCCTAAGAATATCGATTGTGGTTTTCCATTAGTAGGTGCTTCCATGTCAAGAACAAGGAAATCCACAGGAAAATAAAGCTCATCAACCTTAACTAATACATCCTCAATACAGCCTCTAGGGACTTTGATTGAACGGTCAACAAATTGGAGAATAACCTCTGTAGGCTTCAATTCTCCAAACCCCAAATGATTACAAACTAAGATAAGTAAAATATTCACACTCGCCCCTAGATCAAAGAGAGCACGCTCAATGGGAAGGTTCTCAATGTTGTAAGATATGAGAGGTGTTCTTGGATCTTTAAGCTTAAGGGGAAGCTTATTGGACAAGACAACAGTCACTTGCTCAGTAAGTTGGACAGTTTTTAGAATATGGATCTTCAGCTTACGCTTTTGAGTATATAAGTCTTTCAAGAACTTAGCATAAGTTGGAACTTGCTTTATGGCATCTAGAAGGGGAAGGTTGATCTAGACTTGTTTGAACAATTCCATCATCTCTTCCATTCTTGAACCCTTCTTGCCAAATGCAGAAAAAGAAGGAGATTCTAAACAAGAGGGGAAAGGGGCTTTAGGTATATAAATATTAGGATTACTGCCTCTCCCAACTTGTTCAAGCTCATCATCCTTAGAAGCTGGTGGAGCTTCAGAACTGGGGTCTAGACTCATCTCTTTCTCAGAATCCTCTGCAAGGAAATTCTGTTCAGGTGTTCCCAATACTCGACCGTTCCTTAGGGTCATGACTGCTTGATCTTGTTCATGGAAAACTCGATTGCTAGGCTGATTCTTAGGATTTTCTACCACTTGACTTGGTAGTTGACCTTCCTCTCTCCTACTAATGGCATCAGCTAACTTACCCAATTGAGTTTCTAACTTAGTGGGGGATTGAGTATGAGAGTGTAGGAGCTGTGTGTTTTGGTCCAACCCATTCAAGGCACACATCACCTTTTCCTCTAATGATGAATTTATAGGCGGTGGAGGAGGTGGTTACTGCACATCTCTATAGGCAGTCTGTTGATTGGAAAAATTCTGCCTATATGGTGGATTTTGAAAACTATTGGATTGTTTTCATCCAAAATTGGGGTGATCCCTCCAACCAGGGTTATAGGTCTGTGAATATGGGTCATTACCTGGTTTAGAGAAACTCTGGGCAGCCTGTGCATGTTCTTGAATATATTCAGAGAATTGCACAACTTGAGGGCAATCACCCACATAATGTGCAGGATTGGCACAAAGAGCGCACGCATCCTGATAAGTGGGAGTTGGGGTAGATTGCTTAAAATTCTGCCCTATGGACAATAAGCGGTTAAGCTTTTCAGAAAGCATGTCCACTCTGGTGTTTATGGCCACATATTGGCCTACCTCATAGAGGCCACCTTTCTTTTGAGATCAAATGGTGGGAGCTTCAGTCTTAGACACTGATACATGATGTAGAGAGTTTTCACTGAGAGTTTCAAATAGTTTCCATGCCTCATCCTCACTTTTATGCATAAAAGTACCTCCATAGGAAGCACCAACCATCTGTCTATGTCTATCTGTCAGTCCATTATAGAAACATTGGACCAACTGCCACTTAGGTACAACATGATGGGGACGCTTTCTAATTAGATCCTTAAGTCTCTCCCAGATCTCATGAAATTGCTCACCATCAACTTTTGAAAAACTAGTGATGGCTTACCTGATTTGGTTAGTCTTATTTATGGAAAAATACTTCTTTAGGAACTCCTGTTGCATTCGGGCACATGTCTCAATCACTATAGAGGAATCCAAAGAATTAAGCCATTATTTGGCTTTATGCTTGAGGAAAAATGGGAACAAGGTCAACCTAAGGGCTTCTTTAGAAAAATTATGGATTTTAACAGTGGAGCATATCTCCAAAAATTCATCCAGGTGCTTGTAGGGTTCCTCATTCTTAGGTCCATAAAAAGATGGGAGCATCTAAATGATACTGGACTTGATCTCATATTGGGCGGCCTGAACAGTAGGAACCTTAATACAAGAGGCAAATATATAAGTCGATGGGGTAAAGTGTTCACTCAATGGGCATCTTACAAGTCCATTCTCCTCTGTCATTTTATTTTTCTGAATTAAACGCAAAGGTATCTCAATTTTAGGGTCCAAATTGGTCAAGTTGGGATGACAATAACGACGACCATGCATCAACTACCAATGACCATGAAAATAAAATAAACTAACCAGAAAAGCTAATACCCAGGCTATGCAAGAGGGTTGAATGCGAATTCAACGAGTCAGGTTGAAGATGGTGAGCTTTTCTTTGCTTTACAAACTGGGCTACTTGCAAAACAAAATAAAAACAACTAGCTAGATATCTGGCTTTCACCCATGAGACTCGGGTTCAATTCCTAACAATAAAACCATGTTGAAGATAGTGCATTCTTCTTTGCTCAACAAACTGGGCTACCTGCAAACCACAGACAGATGGTCAGTCGGAGCGAACCATACAGATATTAGAAGACATACTCAGGGCATGTGCAATGGAGATGAGTGGTAGTTGGGAAGAATATATACCTCTTATGGAGTTTGCATATAACAACAGTTACCAAGCCACAATTGGGATGGCTCCATATGAGGCGTTATATGGCAGAAAGTGCAGAACTCCTTTGTATTGGGATGAGGTAGGTGAATGTCGAATGTTAGGACCTGAGATGATACAAATGACTTGTGACAAAGTCGACGTTATTAGAGAACGGATTAAAGCAGCTCAGTCCTGTCAAAAGAGCTATGCGGACACCCGCAGGAAGGAGATTGAATTTCAGCCAGGAGAAAAGGTATTTCTCAAGATCTCTCCTACTAAAGGTTTGCAAAGGTTTCACAGAAAGGGGAAGTTGAGCCCAAGATACATCGG
>NC_056567.1:29017341-29031081 GCF_013358625.1 Macadamia integrifolia | reverse complement strand
TGCACTGACTGCTTGTGCGAGAGCTGTGCTGTGGGACAGCAGTTCTGAGGCCGAGCTGAGCTCCACCTTGGAGGCCGTGCTGAGCTCCACTTCTGAGGCCGAGCTCTGATGATCCTGGCAGGTTTGGGTTAACCGGTGTTAACTCGGTCACCGCTCCGGTTCAGTGTGAACGGGGTGTGACATAAGCAATCTTATCAAACTTCGTAAACTTGTGTGCATTGTTTATTCTTGCTTTGCCATTACCTTCTGCATCAATTTTAGGATTGCATTTCTATAGCGGAGATGAAAATGTTGAGAGATCTGTGCAGCAAGCCCAGGAAAGATAGGGTAAGAAATGATCGTATTAGAAATGATTTGAGGGTTGCACATATCCAAGACAAACTCCATGAGAGCCAATTGAGGTGGTATGCCCTATGGCCATGTCCAACGAAGACCTATGGAGACCCCAATAAGAAAGAGTGACCAGATTTATCTGGAATGAACTAAAAAAGGTAGGGACAAGCTAAAGATGACTATTAATGAAATGGTCCAAAAAGATATGCAAAGGGTAGGGCTCGACCCTAGTATGTCTTCGAGTAGAGTTTCATGGAGGACAAGGACCTATGTTGTCGACCCCCTATACGGGATGTTTCCATGATGTGCCTTTCTATACTGCTTTACCCTCTTCTCTTATCCTCATTTTTCTTCTTTTTAACCTCTTCTTTATGTTTCTTTATTTTCTAATTTCAATATCAGATCCATATAGCTGACCTCATTTAGTTGGGATAAGGTTATGATCGTTGTTATTGTTGTTGGGATATTAGAACTGTTTAATAAATGATTTGATTTTAGTTTCACCTTCACACTATGAACAAAACTGAAACCAAATCAATTAACTGTTGGAAATGGTTAGAAGCAACATTCTACTTTCAGTGGTGAATTACACAAAAAAAAAAAAAAAAAAAAGAAAGGTATGAACAAAAACAACAAGAACATAAAAGATAAAATGTACCAACGTGGCACTGGTAGGCATAACTTGAATCAGTAAGTTTAATTACGAGACTATCCAATCGATTATTAAATGTGTCGGATTCAAGCACCACACAAGTAATAATCGGACAGTCACTATACAAGTTAGTGGCCTGACGATCACCTAATCAGGACCAAATGAATATTGTGACGGACTGATAACTAACCGTTTATAATCTAGTTAACATGTTTAAGCCTATTTAGTCTATTTATAGTCCGTTTATACCCCGTTTAGAAATGAAAAAAAAAAACTATTTAATCATGCACCAAAAGACACAAAATCTGCCGTCCGTAGTTGATGGTTCCATGTATTCTATCATTGTTTGGTATACTGGCCTAGCAACCTTGCCATCTGGATAGAAAAAAAAGCATTCTTTGACCAATTACAAGTCACAGCCTTGACTCATCCCGACAGTGTAGCACTCGGCCGCCTCTGCCACCTTCGCAAAACAATTTGGCAACTTCAACTTCCGGAATTTGTAAAAGCAAATTCATCTTCAAGTTCCAAGTTCCAAGTTCCAAGTTCCAATTTCCAAGTTCCTAGTTCAAAATTCCAACACAGTTTGAAATGAACCGGGTTTGGGATTCTGGGCCCACGCTGAAACTGAATAACTACATATATACTAAGCCTAATACGCCTGGACCGGAGGCTTAATTAGGGGGCTGGTTGACTGGTACCACCAAATCGGTTCAAGCTCAAGACCAATTAGTCTCTGAATGGTATAAATGAACGGTGAAAACCAAGTCAGCTTTGACCATGATTTGGCTGGCATTACCTTCTTAGAAGGATATAATATATAGATATGTTTAATTTTTGGGATTATAATAAAATTGATGATGTAAGACACGAAGATGAAGTTGCCAGCCTAAACCTTCTGTAAAGAGAGGAAGAATCTTAGAACCCTAATTGTTGCTTGTCACGTATGATGTATGACTAAGGTTGTGTTTGTTTGTTAAGAAAAGAATAGAAAAGGGGGAAATAACTCTCATACTCATTGATTGTTATATGTTATCCGAAAGGGAAATAATCTATACACATGTGGTCTCAAGTCATGATACAAACTCTTGAGTTGAGTTTTGAACATGATCCAAAGCCCGATTAAATTCGTATCGCAAACTATAATTATAATCACAAAATGTGGCATTGGTGTTTGATGAGGGTAAAAATGCTAATTCCTCGGGAGCCGACCCCTTGGTTCACCTTTGGCTGAGTCGACTATCCAGGTCATCCCTGGGAAACCCGACCCTTGAGTCATTCTTGGCCGAGTCGACCATCCAATTCATTATTAGAAAACCCGACCCCTTGGCTCATCTTTAGTCGAGCTAACCCCTTGGATCACCTCCCTAAGGAGTCTGATCCAATCCCAGTGATTGCAGGGACAATCCCTAGAATCACTCATTGCCTGCTCAGCAGATCCTATCGCCAACTCAACAGATCTTATTGCTAAGAGATATCCCAACAAATATATTAACAGTTACCTAATGGGACTCTTCCAAGAGTTATCCTAACAAGAGTGAACTACTTATCAAAATAAGACTCTCCTCAACTGCCTCTCTTTATTCACTGCATAAGCCCCCCAAAAAGGGGATGGATCATTTCATAAAAAACTCTCTTGAGTAACTGTTGTTGAAAAAATCTGACTTAGGCACCGAATGATCCCTCATCGAGAAGATCACTTGATCAATTTTTACCGCATCAGTGTTGTCCATGTCGAGTTGTTGCCACCAAACTATCTTATGTTATGCTTAGATGCCAATAAAAGAAAATAAAATGTGAAGAAAGATAAGACCTATAAATCGTCAATTATCTTTATCTCCCACTTATTTTTCATTCCTCCTCAAGGTTAATAAATTTGGAATGAGGAGTCGAATTCACCCACACATATGAAAATTAAGTGACCATAACCAAAACCGTAGAATTAGAGTCGATCACATCGATTACAATCCAAATCATCTAATTCGATGGATCTGATTTCGATGTTTGATCCGGTGCTCTCTCTCTCGTTTATATTTATTAGACCCAAAAGTAAAGTTCTCTCATCGTAAGGGCAAAATTTAGTTTGGGGGAAATTTTCTTCTCACTTCCAAACAAGCAAACACAGCCTAAAGTTAATTGAGTGATTTGACCTTTTCATATATGCGTTCCAGCTAGGCACCGGCATTTACCGGGCATGTGCATTGTGCGTGGTGCCCCAACTGTATAAATTATACCTTCAGACGGTCTATATCTTGCGTGTTTGGTTAGTCACTAGTCAGTGATTTGCATCAAAGTTTCCCCCAGTGTCCAAGTTGTTCTTAGCGATAGAGAAAAAAAAAGTGTCTTAGAGTTCCATTTTGAGGAAATGTGCGGCGGTGCGATTATCCATGACCTCATCCCTCGTTATCGAGGTGCCTCCTCCATCTCTGCTTCCGACCTCTGGCCTGATTCCCACCTGGCTAACAAGCTCAACACCTTCAAGTCAGATTTCAATTGCTTCAGCCCACAGAAACCACCTAAGAAACGGGCTTCCCCTTCTTCAGGTACCTCTCTCTCTCTCTCTCTCTCTCTCTCTCTCTGTGCGCTTCTTTGTGTGATTTTTAACTGTGGACTTTATTCGAACAGGTAGTGAGAGTGGGGTTGAGAAGGATGGCAAGAGGAAGAGAAAGAATCTGTACAGGGGGATTCGACAACGACCATGGGGGAAATGGGCTGCTGAAATTCGCGACCCCCGAAAAGGAGTTAGGGTATGGTTGGGTACCTTCAGCACTGCCGAAGAGGCTGCCAGGGCTTATGATAGAGAGGCGAGGAAGATAAGGGGTAAGAAAGCCAAGGTTAATTTCCCAAACGAAAACGAGAAGTTTTTGCAGAATACCCAAAAGCCTACTCGTAGGAATCCCCAAACTTTGTATCAGTTCTCGGGTATTGATTACTCGAACGGTTCGAATGTCGGTCTCTCCGGTGATCTGAATCATATGGTAGCGTTTTCGGTTCCGGCCAATGAATGTTATGACACTCCTGCTTCAAACCCCATCCCAGTTGACCCTGTGGCTGTTACGCCTGCACCTATGGGGAAGGAGGAGACGCCTGTGTCTGGACCAGAAGGTGGGGATTCTGTAACGTGGTTAGAGCAAGTTAAAGTGAAGGAAGAAGAAGAGATGAAGGAGAATGAAGTGCAGAGGCTGTCGGAGGAGCTGCTGGCGTTCGAGACCTACATGAAATTCTATCAGATTCCATATCTTGACGGCGGAAATGAACAATCCGTGGCGGCGAATGCGAACGCCACTCAGGAAAACGTAGCTGGTGGCGCTCCCTTGGAGCTCTGGAGCTTCGACGACGATGTTCCTTCTGCCTCTACCTCTATTGATTTAGAAAAACCTTGTATATAACGGAAATGCCTGATTTCTTCACTTATGTTCTTCAATTTACTTTTTCCATTTGATATTCCTGTAAATAATGAATTGTCTGCTTTCTTTGATGAAGAAATTTAATTGAAAATTCTAAAAAAAAAAAATTGAAACTTTAATGGAAGGATTTAGTTTTTTTTTTTTTTTTTTTTTTTTTTTTTTTTTTTTTTGTCCCATACCGTAATTGATGTGGCTGAAGCAACTGCCACTGCACCGAACTGATTCGACTAATGAATAAAATACTAAACCAATAAGATAGGTAGGTGGGGAGGCTCTTCATCCCATCGCGAGCTTCGCGCTATCAGTTATGTTCAAAACTCTAAATGGAAATTTGAAGAGAAAAAATCTTGTATCTTTTCTGCCCATCTTGTTAGTAAAAATGCGTTTTAAAATTTTTTTTAATAATTTTATAATTTTTTAAAAAATTTATTTTAATGATCTCTTAATTTATATAAAGATATGGTCCCGTTTACTTGAAATCCATACGCTTAAAGTTTGTATCGTTTGTTTGAATTTTTTACTGTTTAAAATCTGTATCATCTGATTACGTTTTATTGATATTCCTACTTTTGCTAATGATTTGTCTATCCACCCATATAAAAGTCAAATATCGAACCTCTACTAATGCTTATGCTTGCCTCAATTTCCCTTAATTAATTACTTCTGACACGGATCGCGGATTGGGAAACGCGATGGATTCGTTTCTTGTTAAGGAATCTTTGGTTACTTTGAATTGAAGGCAAAAGCAACGAATTCATTAAAACGTTGGGCGCCCGCGGTTCCCTTTGCGACGGGCTCTGGCGGTTTCTAAACGCCAATCTAAAGGCGCCCACAGCTTTGATTGCATGGAGTGGTGGGCCTTTTTGTGATACAGCAAGTCTTTAACTTTACGTCTTCACCTATATCCGCCGGTTCCGTTCCGTCACCGTCACGTACTAACGTGAAATAACCACTTGATTTCATAAAAATTAATTACCATTTGAAGCCATACCACGTTTGTAGGGCTCGTTTGTTTAGAAAAGAATTGGGGTGGGAGTGTTGAGTGGGGTAAAAGACAAGTAAAAGAAAGATGAATAAAGTAATGAAGTTTTCACCCCAATAGCATTTGGTTGGAGGAGAGATGGAAAGAAGGAAAGAGAAAGAACGGAGATCGGTCAGCTTCAAGGTTGCAGAGATCGGCCAGAACTATGAGGTTCATTCTTAGATTTCTTCATCCTCCCCCTGAATCTTTATAGCTTGAAACACTTGGGGTCGTTCTTTTCAATTTAATTCAATGAAGAAGATAAACGCTTGTAAGTGTTGCGGGGGCGAAGGGGCAATTTCCGAACAAGACAACACAAAGCAATTACCAAGCAATAGAGTTAAATCTCTGCAGCTGCTGCTGAGCTTGGGTGGCATCGGATCCGATCACAGCAGTGGTCGACTATGACCTGTTGCAAAGGCAAAAGGGCGGAAAGAGTTAGGGGTGTTCTGTTGTCCTTTGCTCGACGTCGGTTCCGCTGAGATGCGGTGGCGGCAATGTTTTTGTGACCTGTTGCAGCTGTGGTGGGACGACGCCGACAGTGACGATTGTTCGAGTGGAGTTTGCCAAAGTCCCTATCAAAGTATTACCATTTTGGTGGGACTTTGGTGAGGGAGAATTTGAATTCCAAATGGGCCAAGAGGAATTATTAGAATGCCTCCCCAAAATCCCACCCTTATTAAACAAATAATTCAAATTTTATTGGGATGGAATAGTTATTACAATTATCTCACCTTAGCAAAACCCCTCTAAACAAATGGGTCCTAAGAATCGCATGCTAGGGAGACATTTTAAAAAATAAATAGTCAAATATCTTTAAAAAAATAATGATAATGGAGGAACGAAATTTGACTCAGGCAATATTGGTGGATTGCTTCAGTGGTATTGGAATGTCATGGACACTCTTGAGATTAAAACCAACCTTTTGCCCTTCTATTTTTTCAAGGTCAAACTGGACGAAGGGGGGAGTATTCCCCAACTACAATGTGGGGAGGAATCTACATGCCACACTAAAGAATGCGGCATCCACATGGGTCATGTCTTACCAAAAAAAGTAATGATATTTCTTATACCATCCTCATTCTGTTCGTATCATTCTAGCAAAATTTATTCAACTTAAGAACTTTGAATGTTTATTATTTGAGAAAATTTTTAGAAGTGACTGGGATTTATGAATCAAATAGAACAGTGGGTCACACTTAGATCTAATATGAAGTATTTTGAGGAATATATGAGTGTTATCATAGCTTTATGCTATTCAGAACTCCCTTCTAATTGCTTGGTTTGAGTGCTCTGGATCATAGATGGCAAACCAAATTTTGATTCAAGAGAGTCACTTAAATCAAGTAAAAAAAATTTTAAGCCTGATCAAGAGTCTTGAAGACATGCAGCACACGCCACACCATGTCGTGTGTTAAAAATGATGAAACTCAGTCCAAGTCTTCCCCGAGTGTCTTGTGACTTAGTGTTCCATGCAATTCAATGTAAGGTCGCTTTGTTTGATCATTTCTCCCTCTGTTTTTTCTTTTATTTTTTTGGTGAAATTTTTCCTATTCTCTACAAGTCTACTTGTACTTTGCCTGTGGATTTACTCCTTATTTATCCAATGGAGCAAGGGCAAGGGGATATGTGGCTCTAAAGCTCCACCATCCACCCAGACATAATTGGGCTGAAATGACCATCCGGACCTTCATGAAAGACGGAATCCCACCACTAACATAATTCTCCATGGTCTAGTTTGATTCAAATCGAGTCAATCAAAAACCCTGATTTTCCAACCATGTTCCAAATTGCAGCTAGATTATTATCTTTCCCATTTTTTGTATCTAATATTGAGAGAAAAATAACATTACTTATTTACTTCTGCCAAGAGAGGAGCTATAAAAGAAGCAAGTACCAAGAAAATTTTTTTTTTACTTGGCTTCCCCTTTCACATTCTGTGTCTCTTCTTCTTTTTACCCTTGAGGGGGGAGAGTATATGGATATGTACTAGAACAAAATTTCTCGCTTATAGAGCTTATCACCACCTTCGGCAGGGGAGTAATTAAACCTCGATGCAGGATCCTCATCAGCTGAGGCCATTACAGCCCTGGCATTCCAATACCAAGGAAGAAGATAAGGCGAATGAAGCGAAGGAGAAGAAGTACACCAGGGGTGAAGCATAACAGAGCCCCAATCTCTGGTTCCAAGCTTAGCTTCTTTCAGTCTCCTCCTGATCAAAAGTCCCCCAATGTCTTCCCTTGTCATCTCTGATACGCTCCAGAGTATCGTCATGCACAAAAGCAACACCAGCACCGCATCCTCTTCTGGCAACAACTCCACCACCAGTAACTTCCAATTCAACAAAGCCGTAGCTCTCCCATTTGGGTTGTCCGGCGTAAATCGAACTACTGTCACAAAACCTTCTTCTTCTTCTTCTTCTTCTTCTTCTTCTCCTCCTGATTCGTGGACGCCGTCCTCCTCCTGATCCTTATTCTGGACATGGACCTGATTTCTCTTTGATACTCGATACTGCATCTTCCTACCTCTTAGCAACCTCACCTGAATTTCGTTCATTCCAAGTTTCCAAGAGAGGAAGAGGATGATAAATTCAGAAACTAAAAACCCCATCTTTTTTTCTTCTCAATGAATTAATGAAAGAATTCGAATTCATACCTTTTCGGATGGCTCAAGGGGGTTATTGTTTTCAAGGCGGAAGGAAAGATCCAGTGAGGATGATGAGGAATCCCATTGTATCGTTAACTCGTCTCCCGTGGAGAGATACCAGGAAGCCTTCCTCGCTCCCGATTCTTCTTCTACCGGCGTTGCAGTTCCCACCACTTTATCTGTTTGTGCAAATGCCAGAGTGGATTTAGCCCCCCACAAAGAGACGCACAAGGCCATTAGAGTAGCTTATGGCACTGAAACAAACATACCGGGAGCGGTACCGATGGAACCGGCGATGTACTTCCAAGAACCTTCACGTATCTCTATGATCCTATCCTGCCTTTTCACCGCCGTCGGCGTTTCTCCTCCTCTTCTCCAAAATCCTCCGGCCATTCTACGAAAAGAATCAACTAGAAACCAGTCAGTAGGTATAGAGAAGATAAGGTGGGTTTGTAAAGATGTGATATGTGATAAATGGGTTTTGTAGTGTACCTGATTCTGATAACGAAGCATTCCCGGCCGGCATGGTCGAGCACGGTGCGAGACAACCACCGTCCTTCCTGTGGATGATAACTGTTCATCCTAAGTATCACGTCCGAAATCATGGCGCCTGAGTCGTCGGTGACTCTGTCAGGGACGCACTTCAACAGGTAAGGTGCTTGCACGGGGGGAGTAATGGAGGCCACCACCGTCAGGCACAACTGTTCCGTTTGCTGCTCCATTTCGTTCGCCAGAGTAAGAGAGGGAGCTCGGAGTAAGTCGTTCCACGGGAATACTACTTTGTCAATAAGGGTACTTGTTCTTCTGAAGAAAACCCCGCCACGCCGGCGGCGTTCGATGACCACACCTCTCGTCCCAAACTCGCAGTAAAGATGCCATGTCCTCCTCCACGAGCCACCGTCGACGATTGGCTTGTCGATCCTCAGCTCCTTATGACATTTAATGCTGCAGAGACGAAGGAACTCCTGCTTCGTCACTTTCTCCATTTCGTTGACTCTGACTTTCGACCCCACAAAAACGCATACCTGGATAGAAAAAGGCAATCGTCGCCTGAGAGATTCGAACTCTCGCGGGGAAACCCCATGTACTTAGCAGGCACACGCCTTAACCACTCGGCCAAAGCGACAGGAGATGCTTGTCAGAGACAACATTTCATTTTAAAGCAACGACCTACAGATAGATCCACCCACAAACCGACACAACCCGGCCCTAATCGAGCACCCACCAAATAATACCTTGCACCAAGAACGATGAATTATTAATCGAACCAAGACAATTCAGAAATTGACAACCCTAAAACTGTGTTTGGTAGTCATTCTAATTCCAGAAACGATGTTTCGTGTCAAAAATACGATTTTCAGTTTATGTGTCAAAATACTATTTAAAAAAAAAAAAAAATTATGTTTGGTAAACCTGTTTCAAAAACAATTACACTAGTTGTTCACTTTTTCTATATTTAGAATGAAACCGAAATAACAAAACAAGGTTTCATCATTCCATCGTTTTACGTTTCTAACAATTTTTTTTTCAAAAAATCAAAAAACACTAATTAACAACCAAAGTCTTTATTCTTTTTTTTTTTTTTTTCTTATAGAACCAAAAAATATCAGAAACATGGGAAATTTACTATCACTCCTCTACACTTGGTATATATTTACTAAAACTCCCCTACCTTTTATTTTTTTACTGATACTCCTCTATTTTTTTTTTTAAATACTTAGATTTACCTTCCTTTTCACTTATAACCTATTTCATTTTTTTTATATTGATTGGTTTAAAATATGGTTTAAACCAAACCACTTACAAGTTTTATCTCATCTAATCATCAAGGATATTGACATAGTTGATGCGTCCTTAAAGATATTATTTTTTTATTATTATTATTTTTTATTTCATCTCATCCAATCATCAGGGATATTGTTTGTTTTTATTATTATTATTATTATTATTATTATTATTATTATTATTATTATTATTAATTTTTTTATCTCATCTATCATCACAAATTTAGCATTCTATTTTTTTAATCGGTATTAGATTGGTATCAATCTCAGCCAATCTAAGGATTAAAAGAAATAAAAAACGTGTGGTACCTGATTGGAACATATGATATCGATATAGATATAGATATAGATCGGATACAAAATTTTTTTTTTTTTTTAATTTACAATATCCTTGATGATTAGATGAGACAAAACTTGTTAGTAGTTTGGTTCAAACCATATTTTGAATTAATCAATTTGAAAAAGAGTGTAATAAGTTACAAGTAAAAAATAAGGGTAATTTGAGTATTTAAAAAGAACATGGTAGAAAGAGATGTAAAAATAAAAAAGTAGAAACATATCAATAAAAATAAATAAAGATTGGAGAATTTTAGTAAATATTGGCCAGAGGAAGAGTAAATTCCAAATGCAGTCGACAGTCTCCCTCCCTCAGCGAAATAGAACCCAAGCGAAAAAAAATTAGCCAAGGTAAAGTAAATTTTGGCGCCCAAAAGAGAGGTGTTTGGCACTTTGGCTCGCTAATGAATCTAAGCTAAAAGCCTTGCATTAGAAATTTAGAATATGCAGTGAGACACAGGTAGAGATGAGAGACCGACCTCCAACAAGAACCTGGGTTCCATGGACTTGTATTTCTTGTTGATATCATAGTTTGAGATTTCCCAATAAACCAGCGATTTGGTAGAGAGAGTTCGATCCAGGGTAGCTCCTGCTTTCTCGTATGGCTGGCCAAACGTTCTCTCCCACAGCTCCTTTGTGGCTTTCATGTCCTTTTCATTGACGGAATCCCAAACCCCTATAACCTTCTCTAGGTTCCCTTCCATCTCCTTCATGTCACCAGCGTACTCCAATGGATAACTCTGCTTCAAGCCAATTCCCAGATTAGAGGAACAAATGTGAGGCATCCCAGATTAGAGGAACAAAAGTGAGGCATCGAGGAAGAGTATATTTATATTCTCACCTGATGAGTCAACCACATCAGCAGGATATCCGATGTTGGCACAATAAGTGAATTTGAACTTCCTCGATAGAGTCCGTCTCCCAATCTCTGCAGAAGATACAAAAGCCCTTTGTATCTTTGCCTTGCTGCGATCAAATAAACGATTTCGAACATGTAAGGTTCAGAGAATTTGGAATACAAGGATCTGTTCTTAGAAACTTGGGAGAAGATATCCTCGTTCGTGACGGAATTGGCAAGGGAATCTTCGATGTCGGTGGTGGTTTCAGCTTCGAGCTCAAAAGGCTCCGATGGGTACCTAAGAATCCAGAGATCCCTGCATCTATTCAAAGCGTAGTCTTCGTTCTCGTCATCTAAGATGATGGGGAAACCCACCAACTTCGAGAACCTCGACTCACAGTATTGCCGGTATTTTGCCTGAAATGGGAATCGTCCCGCTTTGAGTTTCCAATTAAAGGGGAAAATGATCGAACAAGTAGAGCTCCATTATTGGTATTTGTTTGTTTGATTTACCGGATTCAGGGAGTGACAGTGCCAGACCCATTGAATGTCCAAAGGAGGAAGAAGCATCTGAGGCTTTGTTGATCCAACCGTGAGATCAGCGATAAAGGGCATCCACAGCTCTTCATACCTAAGAAGCAAACGGAGAGGATTAAGAAAATTGGGAAAGTAGAGTAGAGTAGATTAGGGATTTGGGAGAGTGACTAACCTTCGAATGGAGAAGAGGGTAGTGTTAGAGTGGTGAAGCCATGGAGATTCGGCGACGATACTTAAGAAGGAGAGATGTCTTCTGGCTGCGCCGACCAGATCAATACTGAATCGAATGGAAGCTTCATCGTCCGGTAACTCACTGAGGCTTCTGATCGAGGCGTCGTCGGATACCCCAATACCATTACTCTGCTTCGACATTGTTAATTACACTCAGTGTAGGCCTCGGGTTGGAAAACTAAATAGCGAAGCATGCAGATCCACCGCTCTCCATTAATTGGGTACATAGAACTTAATTAAAAGAAGGGAACTAGTTGTCGAGAGAGAGAGCGCTTGGACAGTTCGATTCTTGTGTGTATGATGTATGTATGAGGTGTGGTGTCTGATCTCTAGTGGGGGAAGGGGCTTTAGCTTGGAAAAAGAAAGGAGAGATGATTAATCTATTTTGTATGGATAATTTTGATAATGGGTGGGTTTATTATCAAATAAAATAATATTCACCAACAAAAAAATATCAATTAAAATAATTGTGAGATGTAATAAACATATGGAATAAATATTTAGCACGACACGCATTTTCTATTCATATAGGTTTTTTTTTTTTTTTTCAAGAAAAGAAGCGAAAAAGGCATCATAGCTCTTTAATGGGTCATATGACTATTTTCCATTGTCTCGTATGTTTTAGGGTTTTCATTTTTAAGAGTTCTTTTTTTTTTATTGTTCATTGAGTTTTTTTTTTTTTTTTTTTACTATTTTATTTATTTTCATTTTCTCAACTTGATCATGTGAGTCTCATATTAGTATATTATTTTATACATTACCATTGGTGTGGCGTTGTTGGTGATTTTTCTTTTCCTCGAAATTGAATCGAAACTAATTGTTTAAAATTGAATTAAATCAAATCATAAATTGGTGCGATGATAATTTTACGCGCTCTTATGTCTCACCTCTTAAAAGAGTGTGCACCGGTTTCAAGTATCGGTCTCATATCAATCGTATTGGATCTATTTCTTGATTATGAATCCTGTATCAGTCGCATTGGATCTATTCCTTGATCCTGAATTAGTTATCTATATCATTTCGGAGATAAAACAATAAAATATTAGTCCCTTTAAAAAAAAAAAAAAAAAAGCAAAATCAATAAGATCCACCTATCCGATACCAATACCAATATCAATACTGTTCCCTAAATCAATGGTGTGCACTGCAATACAACGTTGCCGTAGAACAAGACTCCAGTCACAATCTCACAGTATGACAGCAACAACCACAGTAGCATATAGTGGAAAGTGGATGGAACCTCAAGGAGATACCCAGAGATAGTATTCAATTCGTCGTTTTTGGGTTCTCAGCAAAGAAGCAACGACAAAGAGTGCCTCTGAAGCAACCAATAGGGATTGGCTACAAAATTTATAACCAAGTTGTAGGCCAAGTTGCCACCTATATTTATATTCACCTGCCCCAATATGCCAGGGTTTAATCCCACTACCTCTTTCCTTTGTCGTCAATTTTTCTAGTCGAAACTGTCAACACTTGCTAAAATATTGTTCATGAAGTAACAAATCTAAATATACGATTCCATGATAACCTGTTTCCTTTTCTTCCACAAATAATGCCTTCAATCATGGTTTTACGTACATATTCAGTATGATGATCTCGATACTTGATGAATATGAATTGATCGATAAATTATGAATAACTATTTCTTCGACCAAGGGCTAAGGGTGTCAATATATGATTGAAACCGTTTATCAAAATCGAAACCAACCGATTATAATTGAATCGAATCATATTGTAGTAAATTGATGCGGTTTTAGTTTTATAGGTCATAATTTTGGTTCGAAACTGAATTGAACCAGAAAATCGATGGTTAACTGGCACCTAATATTAAAGACTTAAAATGTTTTGAAATTTGATGGGTCTCCACAAAAAAAAGGGAAGAAAAAAAAAAAAAAAAAAATCTGCACCTAGCAGTGAGCATCCAATAGCTACGGGTACATGCCTGGATCCTCCCA
>NC_056567.1:28944321-29017321 GCF_013358625.1 Macadamia integrifolia | reverse complement strand
AGTAAAGTAAAGTACTAATCGAGAATAAGCTTTACTTTCACACAATCATACTTCTTGATTTTCTAATTTCTAGGATCATAGTTAATTAGTTATAATAAGTCTTTTACATACAAAGTATATTGTCCTTGGCAAAATAAACGTTAACTCTTTAGGAAATTTAATATATGTAGGATTCACATTAATTGTAGGATGCAAACCATTTTTTAAAACGATACTATTAACCCTATATAAACCATGTTGTGAACCAAAATAACAAAAACCGATTAAAAACCGTTAAAATCGAAACATAATGAAAACGATTATGATTTCACTTTATTCCTATCCGATACGATTTTGATTTCACCTTTTTAAATTGTAAACCAAACCAAATAATCAAAACCACACCATTTGACACCTCTATCAGGGCAAATATATGGGGTGAAAAAATAAAGAGTGTCTACCTTGCAAAAGCATAAGAATCGTGGTTTTCGATTTTCATAATCAATGTAGTGATACGGATCAAGTAAAAAAAAAATTTTAATAAAAAAATAGAAAATAATTTTTAAAGAGAAAACCAGGATAACTGTATCCATGACATGGATTGGGTAACCTGTAACCATCAGCCTTTGTGAAGTCTGATAATAGGTGCTAAAAATGCCACTAAAATGGAAGAAGTATCCAATCTGCATTGGTTTCAGTCTAAAATCAAGGTTAGGACATAGATGGAATTGACCAGGACGCACGAGTTTAGAGTTGCTATCCCCCACAGAGTGAAAGGGACAAAGAGAAGAAAGGTAGAAGAAGATGCTGAGTGCTTAAATGGAAGCGTGGATGTGATACTCTGTGATGTCAATCAAACACTTGGGAAAAGTAAAAGGTGATTGAAACGGCACCTAGCCACCTAATGAAACATTCCACATTCTTCATTGGCAGTTTTTGCTTTTCGGTTGTTTTGTTTTACCTGTTGTGTTCCCAAAGCTCAAAGACACGTCAACCCAAAATCTTCACCCAAATCCCTACACCAAAAAAGAGACATTCCAGGTCGATCAGCCTCATGCCTCCTGAAGTTTTGTTTTTTGTCCTTGAGGATTCTCTTAGCACGTCAATTAGGTGCGGTGAAATAATTACATCCATGGAAGAATAAAAAGGTCACTTCGTATATGTGAGAGGGAGAGAGGGGGTGCCAGTGTAATCCATCTTGGTGTTGTCTAAATGATTGGAGTGATTCAAGAATTGCGTAGATAGAAATAATCAATCTATGCATTTACAATATAAGTGGAAATTGTACCTCCATGAGGATTAGTCCAGGTGCGCATTAATTGGCATAAGCATCCTAATTAAAAATAAAAAAGGGTGCTAGTGTTCTTTTTCTTTTCTTGATAGCTCCGAAAAATTATTATTATTATTATTATTATTATTATTATTATTATTATTATTATTATTATTATTATTATTATTATGCAAGGGTTTTCTAACCCATCATAGTGCCTTATTCCTTCTTTACAATGATTTATGGGGATGTCTGAGTGTGTAATTTCATTGGTCGGATCACTAACGCAAGGGTCAAGCTCCTAGATAGAAAATATCTATCCATGATTTATAAATAGGGAGAAGTTGGGCATGCCGCTAATTTTCTTGGAGCTACTCACTCAACCAATTTGGGGGAGGGATAGTAGGATGACTTATACATACAAGGAGAGGGTTAGGTATGCCACTAGTTTTCTTAGAGCTAGCTACTCAAACCAATTGGGAGGAGGGGTGGTAGGATGCAAGGGGCATGGGGATCATTTCCAAAGAAGAGGGAGGGAGAGAGAGTGACATAGGTTGGCACTCCAGAGTAAAAAAAAATTACTTAATTTGGGAATTAAATCTTATTGTAATCAAAGTGGTGAACTTAAAAATTATAGCCTTAATTTGTTTACCCTTTTAGGATAACACTTTTTTTTTTCTTTCAAAGAGGGTAAATCTAAAAAAAAAAAATCTGCACCTAGCAGTGAGCATCCATTAGCTACGGGTACATGCCTGGATCCTCCCAACCATTGGATGCTCATTGCACCTTCCAGCTCGCTACAAAGGATTTGAACTTTGGTAAATCCAATTATTTCACATAAATTAATATTATGTTAAATAACTTTCAAGTTTTTGAAAACTCTTTTTTACCCCTGCATTAAGTAACGTTCATGAATAAGATATTAAGCAATTCAAAGAATATTATAACTTCTTAGTTCATCACTTTGACTCACTACAAAGGATTTGAACTCCGGTAAATCCAATTATTTCACATAAATTAATATTATGTTAAATAACTTTCAAGTTTTTGAAAACTCTTTTTTACCCCTGCATTAAGTAATGTTCATGAATAAGATATTAAGCAATTCAAAGAATATTATAACTTCTTAGTTCATCACTTTGACTCACTACAAAGGATTTGAACTCCGGTAAATCCAATTATTTCACATAAATTAATATTATGTTAAATAACTTTCAAGTTTTTGAAAGCTCTTTTTTTACCCAGCATTAAGTAACGTTCATGAATAAGATATTAAGTTATTCAAAGAATATTATTACTTCTTAATTCATCATTTTGATGACAACAAATTGCACCTATAAATTTATATAAAATGTTTCTTTGGGCTGTTAGGGTTTCTCATGTCCCTTTACAAAGAATTTTTTATTTATTTTTATTTTTATCTTTCGGTGAAAAAATTATCCAATTATTCTAAATGCGCTGAAGACCCAGCTGCAATTATGTTGCTTAAAACACCTTTGAGAGATTTCCTTTCTCCAAAGTCCTTGTGTAGCCCAGCCCAAGCACAATTATATCACAAAAGTTTTTTCGAAAGGCTGGGCCTTTGTCCATCCAATACAAGCCCAGCTCGGTTATACCACCATTAGTAGCCCGTCTAAACTTTGTGGTCAACTTTGTGTATTGCTCTTCGAAATTTTTTTTGTTACATATGGATCTAGTTGTTATATTTCCTATTCAATTTTTTTGTTACAAAATATGCTACACTAAGGATTCATTTGGTTGGTAGGGGAATCAAAGTGAAGAAGGGAAAATTTTCCAACTTAAAAAAGAAAAATTTATAATCGTTAGTCCATGTGATTGTATAAACTATTTAAATTTCTTATCATATTTAATAATGATACATTTTTATGTAATTTTATTTTACTTTTTATATCAAATGGATTTAGACTCAAAGTAGAGTGAAATTTTTGAATTAATGATAGTCACTTGGGTAATGATTAAAAAAGCTTATTTTTTAAGTTTAAAATTTTCATTCCCCTTTCCTTTGATTCTCCTTGTGACCAAACAAGATTAAGTTTCAATGCACATTACATTCAAGTGGAAGAGAAAGAAAGAGTTTTTAACAAAAAGAATGTCATTATTCTCTATGAATCCCAACTCAAGGGCAGATAATATTACACCATTGAGTAGAGGTGTCATTTTCGGCTCAACCAGTTAGAGCCTGAAATCAGATTGACTGGTTAGTAAACAGCTTGGTGATAGTCTTATCCTGATTATAAACCAATCATTCTCGATGTTTGGTTGTAGGCTGATATACTTCGTTATCCGATTGTGTATAGGCCAGTTAGCATGAGTAGCCCAATCATGAGTCTGATTATGATTCATTAACCGATCATCTAAAATTGAAACGTGTTCATGCCTATCCTATAAATCCTGATTACTAAACAGTCGATAACGGTGTAGAGCATTAAATTGATAGGAATTGATTAAGCCCGAACAAAACCCACCAACCCGATTAATTGACACCCTACCATCGAGCTCTTTAGAAGGAACATAACTTGAAAAGTTTGTGTGTTTTGGGCTTGTGTATGGTGGTGGGCCTTCAAGTAACGATACTCTTTTTTTTTTGGTTAATTCTAGTGGCCTCCCTTGTAGTTTACCCTAATGTTATAATCATTCCCTGTAGAACTAACAATTACATTGTACCCCGGTTGACGATGTTAAGTCAAAAGAAAAAAAATACAATTATACCCTTTGCACTAAAACACCCTAATAATTCTATTTAATTAGTCAAAAAATCCTTTATGACAAACCCATCTTCTTCCTCCAACCATGGCCGCGGCTCATCTTCTGTGTTGCCCACACTAGGCCATCACCTCTCTCTCTCTCTCTCTCTCTCTCTCTCTCTCTCGTGGCTCAGCCTATTGAAGAGGAGGAACCATTACAACATATTCATGTTAGAATATTTCTATGTGGGCTTATATTAATTGGGTTTTTTGTGCTTTAATAAAATTAGGTCAATTATTTGGTCTAATTAAGTGACACATACAGGCTTTAATTAGTTTAATATGGAATGGCTAGTGTGGGTTTTAGTTAATCATTGGACTTGTGATGAATGGGTCTATTGGGAAACTTTATAAATAGAGAGTTAGGTCTCTCCTCTAACTTTAATCTTATTCACAACATGAATTCTGGAGAAAGAGGGAGAAAGTGACAGTGTTTCTTGTGACTTCTTCCCTTGTACTTTCAAGTTTCTCATCTAGTCAGTGATCATAGGAGAATAAGGGAGAAGTACTTTGTTACGTGGATCAAAAGGTTTTCCACTGTGCTTGAATCCCAAACAAGGTACGCTTTTATTAATTATAGTTTCGATCCCATTGTTCTTAGTGTTCTTAATCCATCTATGATGATCTATGGGTCTAAAGTTTATATCTCGTGAGAGATTTTAATCTTACAATTCATACACATTGATTCAGATGCCAAGTATAAACACTTTCCTCAGGAAAAATCATATAGAGGGCTAGAACAACATGAGGATTGCTTTTATGAGTAAAAGTTTCCTGATTTCCGAAATTAAAAAGAAGATGATGAGATAGTAGATTGGAACATAAGAAGGGGGCTGGAACTTCTTGAGTACCAAATGAATTGAATTGTTACTCTACCAAAAGTATCGCCTAGGTATATTTAACAAATGCAAACCAGAAAATAGTCTCAATGAAATTTTTTGGGTGGATTAAAGGGGCAACTGCCAAAAAAAAAAAAAGAGAGCAAGTTATATGATGGGTAAGCAAAGTGATTAGATTCTTTTAGCCTCACCCATAACCCATCCAATCTTCAAGTTACTGAGAACTTTCCACTATAGACATTCGCCCCTCAAGCACTTTGGGAAAATTGATATTCTTTAGGCCTAAAATGTACAAATCGGGAAGTATTTTCCCTCGCTTCATGGCAGAACCTTTCACTCTAGTCGGATATGCTCTCTCTTCCGTACCTCGCTTGCATCTTTATATAATCCTTCATAGTGTTAGGCTTGGGGTTTGGGTTCCACTCCACTGAAGAAGATTTCTCATATTACAAATCCTATCTATTACAGGTCATTTTCAATTGTTCTTCGATTGCTGTTGGGGTGATGGTTTGCAGCATGATAGTTCACAATGGAAGGTTGTCGGTAGTTAGGGTTCCCATGGTTGGAAAGAAGAAAAGGGTATTTTGGGTTTGGATAGAAAGGGTATAATAGGAAGTTCAAAACCCTATAAGGATATTTAAGTCCTTAAAAAAAAATCTACCAAGCCACGTCATATTATAATAAATTAAGGCCCCGTTTGTTTAGCAGGGAGTTACATGGGGTGGGATTTAACCACCCTATCGCTTTTGAAGTTGTTTGGTTATTAGGGGTGGGGTTTTCAAAAGACAACAAAAATATTTGTGCACTCCCTTGTCGGTCGACGTGGATGTACAATTCTCCCACCCCAACACCTCACAAAGTCCTACCAAATTGGTGGGACTTTGGAGGGAAAGTTGTTGGGAGATGGCGTGAGAGAACAGTGTGCTTCAAGCTTTGCCACCGCCATCGGTCTGTCCCATGGCTTCATGCTTCGCCACCGCCATCGGTGTGCCCAGTCGTTGTACCGTCACTCTTCCACCAGGGTTGCAAGCATAGAAACAAAAAAAAGGGAATCAAAGAAGAAAGATGCTACATACCACACAAATAAAGAGAGAAAAAAAAAAAAAAAGGGACATCGGACAAGAAGAAGAAGAGGAGAGAAGGAGATGACAAGATCAAACAGAAAAGAGAAAAAAGAAGGGAAATAAAGAATATCATCACTCTACACCTGGGCTGCAAGCATAGGAAAAAAAAAAGAAGGGGTGATAGAAGAAGAAGCGTCTGGTCTGCAAAACCCAAGTAAAAAAAAAAGGAAAATCAAACAAGAAGAAGAAGAGGAGGGGAAAGAGATGCAGGGACTGCAATCATTATGCAAACATACAAAAAATTGGGGATTGAAGAAGAAGAAGATGGAGAATATTACCCTTTGAGTTTGAAATCCACTCGTTGTTTCCCATTTGAAGCTTGGATGTTGGAGTTCTCAGGTAAAAGGAAGTCATGAAACCCTCTTTTTCTTTTATCTCTCTCCCTCTCTCTCCTTATCAACCAAACAGTCGTGGAATGGTTAAGTTAAGGGGAAGTGTAACTTTTGGAAAAAAATCGTCTGCAATTCAGATCTGGTACAATTCCGTGAAATACCACCTTCAGGGGGTGACACGTGTATTGATACCAATGCAATGGTCCAGATCTGATTTAGATGACTCCACTAATTTAAGGTTTTATTAGTTGTATCAGATCTGGACCATTGCATTGGTATCAATACACGTGTCACCCCCTGAAGGTGGTATTTCACGAAATTGTACCAGATCGGAATTGCAGACGATTTTAACACATAACTTTTCCATTCTTGTCGGCTAAAAACTCACCCCATCTCCATGTGGGTCCCACTCCCAATAAATCCCACCCCAGGCACCCCGCTAAACAAATGGGGCTAACAGAATTGGTACACTGTCATCTATAGGGGTACAGTGTAATTGTCAGTTTTACAAACATTGGTTCTGATAAAGGTAAACTGCAGGGGAGGCCACTGTAATTTAACCCCCTCTTTTTTTTTTTAATTCAGAAATCCTAATCAATTATTGGGTTGCGTTCGTAATTTCGCTGAAGAGTAGGGTTAAGGATGAAAGTCGAAACCATTGCTCACCCAAATAAACCCTAACCCTATTATCCTCCCACCTTTTAAAACCCGAGGCGAGCTCCCTCGTCTCCTTACCTTCGAAGTTCTTCTTCACTAGTCGCGGCAGTCTGGACTACGACAGGCAATACATGAGCGCTTGCCCTGAAGAAGATCTTCATCGGTGTCGGCGTTCTTGTTTTATGATATTACTTCTCTTCAATCTCTGTTGTTTCGATAAAAAAAATTTCTTTTCCTTTTTATTTTTTCTTCTGATTTTTCAAAGTTGATGCTATGATGATAATGTTAATCCCAGCTCATTATGAGACCTTCGGTTTCCGGAGGTCAGGGAAAAGATCCTTTAACGTTCGTCTGAGCACAAGTTAATTTTTGTCAGTTTTTTCGGTTTGGATTTTTCTTTTGATTTAGGGCTGTTGTTCCCAGTGATGATCATCTGACCATGCTAATTCTGAGGTATATTGATGAACCTTACTGTTTTGATCTCTTTTGATCTCCTGAGGGAACTGTTTTAACTTTTTTTTTTAATTCTTTTTCCTCTCTTTCTCCTCTGTTTATGTTCTACTTTCTAATAGCTATTAGCTACAATAGTTCTTGTTTTCGATGATGATTTTTTCTTTTTTTTCACCATTTGATTTATCGTTAATTTATACCAGATCTTGCCAATTGTCTGCTTTTGAAGAACATAAACTTTATGTTTTCCTTTCTAAGGTTTCATTTGTTAAAATAAACTAAGCAGGTCAGGTGTTGTTTGGTATTTCATTCAAGACTCATTTGAGAGGTTTATTGTAGATCAAGTGTCTCCAAACACATCTACTTGAGAAGGTTTGGCAATGCAGAATGAAAATTGGAAATGGAAAAATATATAAGTTCTTTCTGCAATATGAAAAGCCATGTGTACCATTGATATGCTCTTACAAAGAGAGACAGACTTATTCAAATATGCCTTACCAAAAAAAAAAAAAAAAGACTTATTCAAATATGTCATCAATGTCCAATCTGATTCCAGTATTCTCAAGACGCAGGATGAGAGTGATGAGCCAATGAAAGCTCGAGGAAAAGGATTTAAGATCAGAAATTGACCTTTCCAAGAGGCCTACTTAGACCCATTTTTAATGGATGATTCATAAATTATAGAGCAATCTTGATTGTTGTTGAGAGATTATGGATCAAAACAAGGCCTTCGTATGAAGGTTCTGTTTGGTAACATTTTTTTGGAGTGATTTTGGTGAAAATTTGAATTGAAAAAACACTTCAAAGCAGTTTCTAGAAGTACGATGAGTTCAACAAAGGAGTTATTGTGAACCCTAGGATCAACTGTGAAGGAAATAAAAGAACATCTCACAAAACAATAGAATAATGAAGGATACAAATACCCATATATCCACCCTTAAAAGGGGTGTAGAAGAACTCAACTATAAGAATCTTATCGAGAAATGAACAAAGAAAAATGTTCTAGAAGTGCTTGGTAAGGCTTTTGGGGATCTAAACAGTTTTTGCCTGGGAGAGCAGAGAATTGAATCACCAAGTTTCGGGTGCCTCTCTCAGACCAGAGTCTTCTCAGTTAAAACAGCCTATCACCTCCAATCAAACCTACGCGATGAAGCCTCCAATCAGCAAGCTTCTTCTTCTTGCTGAGTGGCAATTGATCCGCGAGTGTGTTTGGAAAAGGATATGGGCATGTAAAACTTTGCCAAAAATTAAATCATTTATTTGGAGGTCTTGTGTTGAGGGTCTTGCATCTGACGTTGGTCTCTGCTCTTGTCGCATCCCAATCAACCCATCTTGCCAGCGGTGTGGCTGTACAATTGAAACTAACGATCACATTTTGCTCGATTGTTCTTTCGCAAGGGCTGTTTGGTTCGGGAGCACTCTTTCCTTCGTTGTTTCAACTTCAAGAATTCCTAAATTACATGAGTTGTTGGCCAATTGGGATGACTTTTTAAAGCTAGATAAGAATAGAGCGGATGAATCTCTTGGTTTATGTTCCTTTATTTACTGGAAGCTTTGGATTGCTAGGAATGATCTAATTTTTGGTAGAAGGACTTGGTCCCCCGAGGAGGTTATCCAAGCTGCTCAAATGGCATTCTCTGAGTTTTGGACAGCAACCAATACTCATCTAAAGCAACATTCTAATCCTTTTATGCAATCTCAGGTTCGTTGGCTAGCTCCTCCCTTGGATATGTTTAAGCTGAACTGCGATGCAGCTCTTCCCTTCGAAGCTCAGAAAGGGGGTGTTGGTTATGTTTGTGACCACACCGGCACTCTCATCTTTGCAGTTTCAGAGGCAGCAATTTTCAGCAATAGTTCTATAGGGGAAGCTATGGCAATCAGAGCAGGGTTGAATTATGCTGTTTCTGCTGGTCTCTATCGAATACAAGTTGAATCTGATTGTCAAGAGGTGATCTCCTTTCTCCTCAATTCTGGGAAGTCACCCCCTTTGTAGCTGCTACCTATTCTTCAAGACATTGTGCATTTCTCTGCCAATTTTGAATCATGTAATTTCCTTTTTACTTCTAGAGAGGCTAATGGCTTTGCTCACTTTCTAGCTCAGAAAACCCTGTCGATAACTAGTAAGACAGTTTGGCCAAACTCTACTCCTTAGCTTCTTGATCTTTGTATTAAGGATGCCATGTGCTCCTCTAGTTCCAATCTTCAATGAAATTTCTCTTTATCAGAAAAAAAAAAAAATACAAAACAACTTGTCTGAGGTCTGGGATCTTGCAGAAGTTTCAATTAAGAGGATGGCGTGGAAATCAGAAAGTTTGTGGCCCAGTCGGATAATTTCTATTTAAGCATGAGAAGCTCCAATAATCTGCAAGGACTTTCCTGTTATAGTTTCATACGATCTTCCTAAAAATTAAAATGTAAGCTGAGGTCCCTTATGTGTTGAGATATAGTGAAGCAATATACAATTAAATAATGACATTAATTCCTCCAGGTTGAACTAGAAAGCTAGGGCCTAGGTTGAACCTTTTTTTTTTCTTCATATATATTGGTATAAACCTGTTGTGCTTCAATTACGGTCTTTACCCAGTTGAAAAGAGACACTGGTGATGGCAAATATCTTTGGGCTGCAAAACACAATAACTACCTTTGTTGTGCTTGTGGCCAAAAATTTTTTTTGGGTTGGGGACCCGGGGGTGGGGGACAAGGAGGGGAGGATGTGCAGTAGAAATTAATGAATCAAGTATCAGAATTGTAAAAGGTCTACAATCCTGGCTATAAAACGTAAATCTACCAAGATATCACCAGGTGGGATAGTCAGGCCTGCACCCAATACAAGAAAAAAGTTCTAAAATGAAGGACAGAGACCTAATGGGAATGTGCTGGAATGCTGATAAGAAGAGAAATGAGGTTGAATGAAATACAAGCATCATCAGTTCCACAGAACATATACCATCCCACCAACCACAGAGCGAAGGAGGAAAGCACAACAAACAAAACTACGGTTTCTATATCATAACTAGAGACAAGAAGGCATATAACACCGTTCCCCCTTCCAATTCCTCTTATCTATGCCCTCTTCTCTATCTGACACTTGACAGTGCAGGAATCCAATAACCTAGATGTGCAATGTAAAATTAGCATGTTCCCTTTTGAAACACTAGTTTTCAACAGCCACCAGAAGTTTGTCCCTGCTTAGACAACAAATATGAACCCACTTACATTATTTTGCATGTCCCTATAACATTCTCATCCTGCCAATGTGCATATAGTCAAGGAAAAACTAACAAAAAGACCTTGGTCAGCAACAAGCACAATCCTGGTAAATGCAAATTCCATTTAACAACAAATGTATATTTTGATATAAGCCATATTAAGCTTTACAATACTGGCTCTAAAGTTCAGACAGACGCTCTCTTATCATTCAAAAAGGACGCCACAAAGCTAGAGCTGACTAGTGTTCGGCCTTTCATAAGAAAAAAAAAAGTGTTAGGCCGCAAAACTGGAATGTGGACGCATCAAACAATAGGCCCAGCCCTAGAACCTTTTGCCGCCATAAACCCAAGGACATGGGAATTCAGGAGAACAACATCAAGACTAAGCCAGTGATGAGGATCCGGGTTTCAAAGACTGAAATCGGATCGTTTAGGGCCCACAAGAATGATAAAATACCTCAATTTAAAGGTTGAGGGGCAATTTTGCGAATTGAGGAATATTCAAGCCTGTAAAAGAGATGAAAATAGGTTCTAGGGTCAAACTGAAATAGAAAAGTAAAAGAGGGTGGGTATTCCGAAATGTAAGTTCAGATTAGAGATAATTAGAAACAAAACTTTAGAAAGAAGTGGGCTTTGTGAAAATAACAAAAGATTTGACCTCATATGAAATTTCAGCAAGTGTTTTAGTTGCAAATAAGTGGTTGTTCATCTTCAACCTTAGGTCTCGACAGAGAACAAAACCAGCGATAACCCAAACTTGTTGGTTATCGATTCTCAGCCACAAGCTCCAACTGAAATCTTCACAAGAAATCGTAGCAGCAAATCTGCTTCCACTCTAGCACCAGCAAACCTCGAGGAACAACTGTACCTGCAACTCAGTCCAGCAGAAGGCGCAGAACCAGATCTGAACCAGGTTCGAATCTCTTGATAGAAGGATCCTTTGGGGATGAGATTCTAGGATTAAGGTCGCCCAAGTAAGAGAAACATTCGATCAAAACTTCAGCCCTAACAGATCATACAGAAAAGAAATCGATGTGCATCATGAGGGCTGTAATCTACCACCCAGAACAGGGGTTCAGCCAGCAAGAGGAAAATAAGGAGGAAAGAAGAAGAAAAAGATAAGGGAAAAATCAGAAGAAATAGAGAGGAAGAAAAGAAGAATTTCAGAGAAGAAAACCACCCATGGCAATCATCGATTCAAACCAAAACATATCTCTTCAAATTCATTCAATTTTTTTCCATCTCAGTTGAGTTCAATAATCTTATTTAAAGACTGAAAACAGTCCTACTTTCCTATTTGAAACAAATATTGCATCTAACTAAAATAGAAATAAAATTCTCACTCAAAGAAAAATCTACCATACTAATTCTAACTCTAAAAAGGAAAGTAAATAAAAGATATGTGCTAGATCCATCGCCAAACTGCATCAGCCAGAGTACTACTGAAGATGAGAGAAATAATGGTTGCTTTTGACTTCAACAAATCATCCAGCAGGACCAATTAAAATACACGGCATGCATTCAAATAAATCTCATTTGAAGCCAAGAAACAGATTTGCCAAGAGAGGAATGCAAGTGCTTAACTAGTTGCTCAGTTTCCGCTAAACAGAGGTTTGACAGAAGGGAAAGAATAAATAACCCTAGGTTGCAATTGAGAATGGTTAAACAGGTTCCCAGCCTACCCTATTTGAAGTATGATACAACCTGAATAAATTTTGGTCATGGGAAGCAAGCTGTATCAGGTTACAACAATGCTAAAAATAAGTGTGGAGTGGAGTATTAAGGGAGTGATTGGTCACTTGGCCAACACAGATTGGACTGAAACTTGGCAGGGTAAGCCTGTCCACAAAATGTGGGGCCCACCTGATCGGCCACATGGCAGATAGTTGATGTCAAGTGTGATTCACATATCACCTAAGTGGGTGTCCCATAACAAAACCAGTTTCTTAAAATTAATTTTATAAATTTACTCCCATTTCATGCCTCTGCCCCAGTCTAAACCTAGCCCATCGTACCCTAGCCAGATTTGTAGTGTGGACTATTTTACGTTCTATATTAGTTTCGATCAAGTGGGAATTGATTTAAATTTAAACAAGGCAACCACCTGAATTCATTTCCATCACGAAGCATTCCTCTGCGTGGAAGAAAATGAAACCAGTGGAAGAACATAAAAGCTTTGATGTTTGAAAAGTCCCAATTAACATCTATTCAACAAATTTTAATTATGATTTGAATGGCTCAAAAATCCTATCCAAAAAATTCAGATATCACCTTTTGTTTTGATTGATAAGCCTCCTTTGTAATAATTCAGCTCAACTAAGCCTTAACTACTAGAGTTTTCAGATAAATCAACTAAAGGATCAGACTGTTTACAAATCAAATTTGGAACACTTCACATTTTTCGGCCAAGAATGGGTCCTTAGGGTTAGACTGTTACAGTTTGTCCTAACCTGGTGGTTGACGAACTGGACACACCGACTGCTATGCAGACAATCCTTAAAAAAGAAGCACATTTTGATAGATTTTCTTCCACCCATTATTGTTGGTCAAGCCTTTATTTTCCATAAACCTGCCTCTATATTATTTTTCCCTCCTGATCTCTCCACTAATAACCTATCAGCATTCAGCAATAGCATTCTACTCAATCAAATCTTTTCAAGTCCCTTACATTCTTAGCAACAATCTCATTCAAATACACAGCGGTAGCACCATTCGTGAGACCTTTCACCAATTACATTCCTTACTCATCTAAAATGCTACCATAACTATTGCCCATCCCCATAAGCAGTATGGCTTCCTACTCAATTCCAACTATGATATCCTTCCTAACCCCTTCCAAAACTTTATTACCCCCATACAGAGCCTACTCTTCTAGACAAACTATACCTCAGAGACCAATTTATCAATTGCCCAATTTATTAACACTTGTTCCATTCAATTTTCTCTGTTGTGAAAGATCCTGTAATTCCATTTGTTGCAATAAGCAATCTCATCAGCTTAAATTTATTTAATAAATAAATCCACATTACAACGTATGTAACTAATTGCAAGATGAAGATAGTAAAATCACAAAAAATCACGGTTCAGCATCTGCAGAACAATCAATTTAATGAAGAAACATCTTCCTAACAAATACTTAGTTTTGAATTTATAAATCAGACAATAAAGCTACTGCCTGTAGACAATGTACATCCACAGATCATAGAAAGGTTATCTACAGCGCGAGTGAGAAGATATATGCATATATACAATAATAATCGAAAGGAAAACTATCAAACTTCATGACCTAAATTGACAAATAAAATCCCCAACTATCCTCGAAGTAAAAAAATATTCGAGGCAAGAAATCCACTTCAGCACATCGATACCAATCTCATTGGAACCTTATCCCTAGAAGGATCGCCAATCCCATCTGCCACAATCCGTGCGAGCTTCTTGAACGCAAAGTGCATGCAATTAGAAAGAGCAATCCAGCAAATTACCTCGTAGATAAAGTCGAGAGCAGGAATAGAAAAAGATGAATAAGAAGACTCCTCCCAATCAAACCCCCCATATCCGTCAAAATTCCATCTTCTTCCACCGCTGCCCCCGCTATGCCCCCCGCCAAACGGACCATCATCGCCATCGCCAAAAAATCCATCCTCCGCACCGTCGTCACTGTCTCCTGTGGAAGATCTTCTCCTCGTCCGCCTCCGCTGCCTAGTGAACGTCCGGGGAGCGGTTCTATAGGTATTCGATCTGATTGCTGGCGGAGCAATAACGGCGGAGATTCCGGCCGTGATTGAAAGAATTCCGGTGGCGTGTTCGGACGAGGAACCGCAAAGGATAGAGAGGTGACTCAGAGAATTACAACAATGGGGTCCAAGGATGGAATTCGAAAACCCAATACAATGGGTCGTCGTCACTGCAACAGCATCGGCGATAGCTGAGACCTCCATAAGTACGGACACAGATACAAAATTGCTACAAGTTCTGAATGGCGATTGGGGTTTTAGAAAATTTAGGGGAGAGAATTCACAGATACCCTATTAGGAATTCAGAAGAACACAATTCGATCCGAAGAAAACAAAGGGAAATTCTCAATCTCTTTCTCTTCCCCAACTTTTGTCCTTATCCCGATCTCAACTCTCAATGGAACGTAAATAAAAGGTCCTTAGAGTTCAAGTCAACTGAGAATAAGCGTCGAGATTAGAACAAGGCGTGTACCATACTTCCCACTCCCGACGCCGACTCAGCGAATTCAATTAAAAATTAAAGGGAAATTACACCCCCTTTTGGGTTTTCTTTACAAAATTACCCACAACAAATTTTGATTAATAAAAGTACTTAAAATTGGGTTTTGATTTACAAAACTATTCATCCAAAATTTCAGTTAATAAAACTACCTAAAATCAGGTTTGGGTTTATAAAACTACCCAAAATAGTGTCTTCATCTTCCACATATAATTATGTATTTTTTTTATTACTGAAACTTTGAGTGGATAGTTTTGTAAATCCAAACTCAATTTTAGGTATTTTTGTTAACTTAAACTTTAAATGGATAATTTTGTAAAGAAAAACTTAATTTTGGATATTTTTGTTAACTGAAACTTTTGGTGAGTAATTTTATAAAGGAAAACCCATAAGTGGGTAATCAAGTAATTTTCCGTTCAATTAATCCGTTTCCATGTTCATCACGGTTTCATTGGGATCGGATCTGACGATTTAGATCATAATCATAATTGATGAAAAGTCCAACCCAACCCCGATTGAAGCGGATCCAGATTCCGAAGCAGCTACTCCATAAACCATTTATAAGGTTAATCTTCTGCTTGATCCATATAATTGAGTTAATTAGGCTTCATCGTTTAGGTATGGACGCATTTATATTTGGTTGGTAACTAATCCACAATTGGGATCAAGTAAATTTGATGACAAATTAATTAGATAAGCTAAAAACGTAACGTGCCAAACGAAGTGAAGAAGGTCCTTTAGAAAGGAAAATAATCCTCTGTTTTTCTCATCCCTGTTTTTCCTTGTTTTGCTACCCACAAAACGCGACACGTGGACAACTTTAAGATCAACGCACTGGATGTAATAATCCTCACCCAATCTTGACCGTTGGTCTCCTTGTTATCCACGTGTCGCATTCTGCAGGTAGCAAAACAAGGAAAAACAGGGATGAGAAAAACAGAGGATTTTGATCCCTCTAGAAAGGAGGACATCCAAAACCCTTAGAGTAATTGATAGTCCACTTAGATATATTGTGGGCAATAACATTGGCAAGTCTATAAACAAGGTGAAAACTACAAAATACAAATAAAACAAAAAAACAAAAAAAAAAAATAAACAAAACAAAATAAGTCTTCAATAAAAGGATATCCTTGAGTAGAGTGACAATTTCCCAAGGAAGCAAGGCTGAAGAAGAGGAGAGGCACCTGATCAAGACCTACCAATAAGATTTGATTGCCACCTAAGTCAAAACAGCTCTCTTTGCTTAAGAAAGAGCCAATCACATGGTAAGAACTTCTCCAACCAGAGCTGACATGGAAACAAGGTGGTATGTAACAATAAATTAGAGACAATCCCGCTCATCAAGAACTAGGCAACCAATTGCCAAAGCATCTGTGAAAATAGTAGATATCCCCGCTGGAGAAAGGGAGGCCCCACAACAGTCAATTACTTGTGTCTATTGGTCTCGTTCATGCACACAACAAGCTACAACCTAGCATCATGGACGCCTGAAGAATAATCAGTCTAGGTCCTACACTAGACCAATTAATAACCAATTGGTTCCAATAGGGCCTATCAAAGTTTGTAATCTCGGTCCTTAGATCGGGATCAGTCTCAAGACTCTCAACTGATACCAATTCAATTTTATTACCTTTTTACTCTTGGGTTGTACCAATGAATCATTATCAGATTGGCCAAGCTCGACTAATACCAATCTAATCCATGCAAAATAACTGATACCAATACTAATCCAATTTTAAAACAATAGGGCCTAGTGGTGTGGATCAATTTTTACACCCTTAATTCTCATGTATATTCATGGATATGTATGTGTGTGGTATTCGATTTTAGTAAATCTGGCCTACAAGACAATCGGTCAATAAATTGACCACGATTTATTGACCGATCATGTTAAGGAGTTAACCGGTAATCAAGTTGGCCAAAAAATGACGACCTTGTACTAAGAAGTTGATCAATCAAAATAACCATCAGGTGGATCGAGTAGACTAACCAAATACGATCTGATGGCTGATTGTGACTTTTTACAATCAGTTGAACAATTTCAACTTTTTACGGTCGGCATTTTGACTTTTTACGGTCAGATGACCAAGTTTGGCTTTTCGGTGAACTGACTGAATTTGGCTTAAGTGGCTAAGGCAGTTATAACCAATTAACTACTCCATTAAGGACATGATTACGGTCAGCTGACCAAGTCTGACTTTTCGATGAGCTAACTGAGTTCGACTTAAATGATTAATCCAGTTATAACCAATTAATTACCCCACTAAGGACATGATTAAACATGGGTTCCTGCAGTTATAAAACTACCAAAAGAGGAGGATCTTTCAAATAAAACTATAAAAGGGATTATGGTGGAAGAAGGGAGACACACACAACAAATCAAACAAAATCAGAAATCAAGTCTTATGTTTCTTTCCTCTTTTATTTATTTATTTATTATTATTATTATTATTATTATTTAACTTTCATGTTTTAGATTAGCATTTTCTTTTGAAGCCATGTACTTCCTTCAAGTCATGTACTTCAGTTCATAGTGTAACGATCACATCTTTGGTATGTTTAGCATCAATAGAGATACATATCACTTTTCGGATATATCTAATATCAACAGAGACAACAGATCTTGTTTTCTGGTATGTTTAACATCAACGAAGAACAACTAATCATATTTATGGTATATTGAATATCAATAGAGATAAAATTACATTTTCCCCTTGTCTATGAGTCACTATGATCTATCTTTATCTTTTTCAACACTCGCATCATGTTTCTGCAAAGAATATTAAAAGTCCTTAGAGTTGATTGAGGTAAGAGGAGAGCCCAAGTCACTTGATCAAAATCAGATCTACTATTGAATCTAGTAAAGAAGGATTCTGGCACGCCCATGCATACACCAATACAATCAACTGATTGTAACCCAGGGGAGGATTTCGTTGCCAAACAATATGATACTTCAATCAATATGGTGCACTCTCACATGATTTTGGTTTTTTGATTTTTTATCTTATTTTACCACTTTGACAAACTTTGTTTGTGATAAAAAATTTATCCAAAAAATTTCAAGTCTCACAAAAATTGAAGTCTCACCCAATTCTTTACCAAAAAATTAAAATTATCAAGTAACGGCTACATCGGCCACTTTGATAAGTTTTTCATTGCGGCTCATTTCAAAAGGTTTTGCTCTTGTAAGATAATATTCAAAAGTGGACTATGAACATAAAAGTATACATCATGTCATAGGTAGATGCCACAATCATGGAAAAATAAAATTAAACTTGAGAAAGATACAGGAGAAACTCAAAATTTTCAAAATACTTACGTGTAGAGGATCCAATCTCCATGCCCTAGGCCAAGGTTCCCCTTCATTTATTTGTTCAAATAAAAAATATTATAATAAAATCAAGTTCCCTTCCTATGTGGATGATCATCCCTAGCTTATCTCACACTATCTATGGGTTGTGTGGTCTTCACTCCTCACATCCCAAAGGTGGGGTGGTTTAGGGGTGTCAAAACCTAGCTTAACCGAATACAATCGATTGAAATCAATCCATAAAACTCAAACTGAATCAAATCGATCTTTATTGAATTGGTTTTGGAGTAAGGTATGTTGAAAGTGGCTGAAAATCGATCCAAACCAAACTGAAACGAAACCGAATGAAACCGATAAAAAAATGATTATGAGATTATAAATTGATGAATTGACTATCCATATTTTACAATATTAATGAGAAAAATTTTTATTGCAAGGGGAATTGTTACAAATCATTGAATATTAAGTTATGAATATAGAAATTGACTTGTAAATTATAACAATGCTTCTTGATTTCTTCGTTCACTGTACAAAACTACCTAGATAGTTAAATGAATGATTGAATAATAGGGTTCATCTTGTGATTTCAATATTAGTTATCTTTTTAGTAATTTGTTATCCATTGGTTTTAATATTAGTTATGTTTCTCTTAAAAAGATAAATCATGATTTAATCATAAATTTAAAGTGTTTTTTTGGTCATATCTTGTTATTATAAATTATAAATGTAAGATTCATTATGGTTCAAGTCTAATAATGAACCGATCTAAATCGATATTGAAAAATCAAAATAAAACGAAATCAAATCGGATCGAAACCAAAATCGATCGAAAACCAAAGTTTCTTAACGGATTGGTTTTGGTCTCTCTCCTTCCTAGACTGAAATCGATTCAACCTGACTGATTGACACCCCTACCGGTGGTTTACCAAAGGGGAGAGAATGTAATTTTTCCATCCTCCCGTCGGTCATACAAGATTCAACCAATCTCCAATGCAAGTTTATCGTCAGATTGGAATCCGACTGTAATAATTCATAAGTAGCAAAACCTTTTAAAAAAAAAAAAAAATCTCACACAGGACTACCCTAGCGAGTTGGCTCCTGATTATAAGAGACATCTCTTCCCTTCTTAACAGCATTTCTCGTTCTGCAACGGCGAGGGAGGAACACGACGATTGGGTGACACGATGGTGTCATTGAAGCTTCAGAAGAGGCTTTCGGCCAGTGTTCTCAAGTGCGGGAGAGGGAAAGTATGGCTCGATCCTAATGAGGTCAACGAAATCTCCATGGCCAATTCGAGTATGGATATCCTCCTTCCCTTACCTCTATAGCTTATACCCTAAATTTTCTGTTTCTGTTGGTTACTTACTATCTTGAATCACCTAAATGATGGAGAATTTTTTGTTCGATTACTGGAACGGATTTTATCTTGAATAGCCTACTTCAATTTGTCAGTGTGATTCATTGAAATACTTTGATCAGTTTCCGATAGATCGAGGCACTCGCAGATGTTCTGCTACTTTGTTGTTATTTTATTTGTTTAGTTGTCACAAAGGCTTCTCTGCGATCGATGGCTGGACGAACGTACCTAGCGGCTAGGATGAATAAATCTACTGTTTTCGTTACTTGTGTTTGCCATTTCTACATCAGCAATAACCTTTTGGAGTAGCTCGAAGCTTTTTTACTAGTTTTATATCAACAAATTCAGAATTACAATAGGAGTGTCACTATGTTGGTACCGTGAACCCTAAACCCTAACTAATAACTAGCTTATAAAGTTTAAACCTCTTTGATCGGGGTGTCCGTCAAAATTTCAGTGCGATTTATTCAAATACTTTTGGTCAGTTTCAGATAGATCGAGGCACACACAGATGATCTGCAATTTTTTTTTTTTTTTTTTAATTTTATTTGTTTACTTGTCACTAGGGCCTCTATGGGATGAGAAAATTTGTTGCTAGCTTTGTTTGTGTTTGCTAGTTCTATATCAGCAACGTTCTTTTTTTAATTAGTTGTTGAATGCATGCTTTTATGATTCTTAGCGCTTTTTTTTTTTATTGGCATGGTGTAATTTTTATGTTCAAGACGTTCACTGCTACTGTACTGTATTTGTTGCTGTCATGGGAGCTTGGAGGCCGGTGAGACTGAATGAACATTGAACAATAGGAAGTTGTGTTGTTAGCCCAGGGTACTGATTCTGATTGTTGAAAATTTGCCCCACTTAGAAAATGGTCGTCTGATGACTGGATGAACATTGAACCCTAGGAAGTTGTGTTGTTAGCACAGGCTATTGATTCTGATTGTTAAAAAATTGCCCAATTTTGAAAATGGTCATCTGATGAAGAATTGGAACATTATACTGATGCAAGCTGCAAGGGCTTCTGAGCTGCTTCCAATAAATTAAACCGAAGTCTTCTTCGAATTCATTACCCAAGCTCGAGGATCAGGCAACTCAGACAAGAAAAGGAGGCCATCTTTTTATATCAAGGCTGAATTCCAGGGCTGAGTACTGAGCAGTTGACAGAACCGACAATTCTGATACTGATTCAAGACTACTATATTAATTCTATCTTATGTAACTACAAACTAGCTTGTAAAGTTAAAACCTCTTGAGTTGTTTCTGGTTTTTCCTTGTTTATTTTTTCTTCTGTAGCCTTGCGATCCTATTGGAGGATGATTCCATATATTTTGTTTAATGTGTGGAATATTGTGCAGGTTTTTAGTCTCTAACTGATTTTCAAATGCAGGGCAAAACATAAGAAAGCTGGTGAAGGATGGCTTCATTATCAGGAAGCCAACAAAGATCCACTCTCGCTCACGTGCACGCCGGATGAAGGAGGCCAAGAGAAAGGGACGTCACTCCGGTTACGGTATGTGTTGCAATGTGAATTGCAGTAGTAGTTTATTATTAATTAAGAAAATTTATTCCCTATATTACCTGATTGGTTTTGGTGATACTGATGAGTACTGAGTTTTATTCATTACTTGAATGGTTCGTGAAAATTCTGCACTGGAGATATATGTGATAGGGTTTCAGACATTACTAGCAGTCTTCTAAATTAGAAGTGGTCATCTAAGACTGCTTGTAATGTTTGCAGGTAAACGGAAGGGTACAAGGGAGGCAAGGTTGCCAACCAAGATTCTCTGGATGAGGAGGATGCGTGTGCTGAGGCGGTTACTCCGCAAATACAGGGAAGCAAAGAAGATTGACAAGCATATGTATCATGACATGTACATGAAGGTGAAGGGTAATGTTTTCAAGAACAAGCGTGTGCTAATGGAAAGCATCCACAAGTCAAAGGCTGAGAAAGCAAGGGAGAAGACTTTATCTGACCAATTTGAGGCTAAGCGGGCCAAGAACAAGGCAAGCAGGGAAAGAAAGTTTGCTAGAAGGGAGGAGCGTTTGGCTCAGGTAAAACCCTGAGAGAGCTTACATTTGAAGTTTTATAAGATACTAGTTATTTTTTATGGTAAGATAGAGTGCATTAGAATGATTCGAGTTTTCCATCATTACTGCTCTTGTACAGGGACCTGGTGAGCGTGCTCCACCAGCATCGGTTCCTCAAGCAACTGAGTGAGTCTCTTGGTTTCATACTCCATTGTTTTACTCAAATTTTGTGAGGATTTATACTACTTCCAAGTAACTTATGTTTTTTTTCCCCATGTAGAGGAGGAGCCAAGAAAACCAAGAAGTGAGAATTCAAGGTGGATAAGAATAGTTGCTGCTGAAGACTGTATTTTCCGGCATACAGCGATATGCTTTCCATCATTAAAATTTGGTTTTGGGTGCAGTTTTTCTCAAATTTCCCTCCTTTACTCCCGGTTCTGTTTTTTTGTTCGTCTATATCATATATTCCGGATAAGAAACTTGAAACAATTTGATGTTTTGGAACATAATTTAATTTTAGTTGTAGCTACTAATTCTGGAATCCAATTTTTATTGAGTTTTCATTTTGGTGCATGGCACAACTGCGACTAACTTTGCTAGTAAAGTTGAGACACAGACTAAATTCGCAATTTTGGTTGCATCATGGTCCCATTGTTTGCTGATTTGTCTTGCTTAGCTTTTCTTGAATGCTTCGACTCTTCTGGAGTCACAGGCGGTTAAGTTCTGCTTTGAAAAGTAGATTTCATGCACTTTGGCGAAAAGTTTGATCTTCAATTGGATGATAGATCAAGGTTCTAACATGATGAATGCTGTAATGGCAGGAATTTAATTTGATGCGTTTTTATTGGTTTAAAATAAGGGGAAAAAATCTCATCTGGAAGTATATCAACAAGCGTTGATGGTGTGGATTGATGTTTAAGAAATGATGATGTGGGTTGGTTCATATGCATGGTTTTAGGACTTGGTATCGATGTACGCCAAACCGTATCGGGCATTGGTTGTAAAATTTTAGATCGAGAAGTGATGTATAATCTCTCCGGGCTTATCTTCTCATGTATTATCTTTTTCTTTTTTGGACTATCCTCATTGCGAAATATATCAATAGTATGAATAGTTGGTGCACCAGCGATTTTTTACTTCTTTCTGTATTTAGTTAGGGAACGTCAATTTTTATGGCACTTCCTTCCATAAGGAGGGGGAAACCAATAGGTTAATGATTTTTTACTTCTTTCTATATTTATTTAGATACCGTTTGATAATGTTCCATTTCTATGTTTTTTTGTTCTCAGAAATGGAGAAACAATCTAGAAAGTATTTGATAAATTTGTTATGTTTCAACCATTTTTAAAAACATAAATCAAAATTTATGCTTATTTACAATTCTAGAAATAGACTTTGACGAAATAATGTTGTTTCTAGAGACGAATTTGAGAGAAAAAAAAAAAAAAAAATTTGTTGTGCCCAATAAATATCTCTACTATTTAATCCTAAAAACAGACAACCGAACCCTTTCTCCCTTTTGGGCATCCGATGATATTATTGAGTTTTTTTGTGGTATTATATCTGCAAAAAACGTTTCGATAAACAAGTTTATTAAATACCAAAAAATCGGTTTTTTTTATATTTTTATTTTTATTTTTTTTAAACTTGATTCTAGACACAGAAACATATCAAATGGGTGCCTTAGAGGTAGTCAGTTTTTGTAGCACTTCAGGAGAGTGGGAGTTGATCCATTGACCTCCTGGTGCCCATCTTCAAGTAAAAGTACATCGAATGATATGTATCAATATTAGTATCGTTGGAGATTGATAGAGATTAGTTGTAGCGATATAAATAAAGATACAGTTTTTTTAATTTTGCCTCGAAACCGGCCTGACCTACATGGGTATCGGCCAAAGACGGGCACTAATACTTATAACCTTGATTGTAATTATTTCATGAAGACCTTGTTTTGCCACTCGACAAACTTGGATTGGATAGAGCCTTGCCTAAATTGCTGCATGACGGTACCATATTGGATGAAGTGATCGAGAATGGAATTTCTCTGGGTGATTGTTCCTCTTTGCCTAATATCACTTTGTCGTATTTTAAAACGAATGCTATAAAATTTGAAACCCCATCCTGAACCAGATCATCTTTATTCAGCCAAAGGTTCTACTGGCCTCGTCAGTAATCTAGATAACTAGGCAAAATCGTGCGGTCATCTTCATGTCAAACTCTCAATTT
This sequence comes from Macadamia integrifolia, assembly GCF_013358625.1. Classification (NCBI taxonomy): domain Eukaryota; kingdom Viridiplantae; phylum Streptophyta; class Magnoliopsida; order Proteales; family Proteaceae; genus Macadamia; species Macadamia integrifolia. The sequence goes on along the minus strand of NC_056567.1, from coordinate 28,993,545 downwards.
TCTTCTCAAAGATCGGATTTTGCTCATATGTTGTTACCTCGAGGAAGATTCGAATGAGTAACATCTGAATTCATGAAAAAGGTTATGGTTCTATTTAATTTCAACAATCAAGATATCCTTTCTTGGTCAGTAGTTTGATCAGAACAAGGTGAGATATCTGTTGAGCATTCAGAAGGCCAAAGCAAAAAAAAGTGACCTGCGATTCGCATTAATTGCACCCAACCTATTTCTTGATATGGATGATAAATCAGTTGGATTTGTAACCTGAAAATAATTCAAATTGGTGAATCGAGACTAAATGTCATATCTGTATAAACCAGACCAATTTTGTGACCTGTGCAACATGTGTTCCATTGACTTCGATTTGCAGCAATATTTTACATTTCACAGGGAACTAATATAGATGGCTCCTTACTTGATCCAATCCATATTTCACTGTAAATTATTATCGGGCATTCTGATTCTTGGGCAATTAGAGTCTGCCTGCTCTATACTTTCAAGGATTATAAATATTGTCCATCGGTGAAAATCTTAGAAGAAACCTGCGGTTATTTGCTCTACGCCCTCTTGATCCTAAATCAGAAGATGGAGCGGAGCCCAATATAAGCACCCAGTTATAATGGATGGTAACCCCTCGGAGCGCTAAGGATGCTGTGATGTGTACCTGGACTTTCAAGCTTGTTGCCAGATGGACCTTTCGAGCAAAGTGGACTATTTTCCCCTCGCCTTGCTTCACATTCTGGGTTTACTGGCTTTCCTCCTTCAAGTAATAAAATGCTATAAAAACAAGTAAGAAAAAAAATGACCAATATTATTTTGGGGAAATCTAAATTGTTACAAACTTACAAACTTACAATAATTGTAACCATGGCTTGATTCTGCCACGTGGGAGAATGAAGTGACAAATATGATTACTAATGGATATTTCAGTCATTGCCTAGGTTGGCATCGTGTCAAATTTCAGCCAAAAATTCAAAATTTTACATTTCATCTAGTGCCTCTCCTCCCATGTATACCACCATAGGAGACCCAATGTAGTCTCCTACTCCCTCTTCTCCTGAATTTCATTTTGCCATGTAAAGAACTCCAAATGGGCTGAAACTAGATATGTGAATTTATTTGTCCATAAATTTCAGCCCAATCTGAGTCACCATTTGGCTGAATCAGGGCCAACCAACACGATTGCCCATAGCACAACCCTAAAATTTTGGAAAATCTAACTCACCATCCATGGTTATAATTCTCAAAAACAAACGAGGGATACACTCAAAAACAGAATGATTGAATAAACAGCAACGATTCATTTCTCAAACACAAGAAGCACCTAAATAATCATTTGTTAACATTAGTAAATGTTAAAGACCACTAAGGCACTTACCATACATGAGTATAGCTTGACATAGCACACACCAAGGCCTGTTTTAACTTATCTGCGGTAACGATAGCGTTTGAAGTTAAAATAGACATGCAAAATGCCCCGCTCAAATGTGCATTTGAAACCCTTCTTGTGGGAATATTCCCACTCTTTGTTCACAATCCGGAATGCCTGTAGTGCAATCACAAAAGCAAGTCTTAAGTAAATTGTGACCAATGAAATTCAGATAGATGATAGGTTCATTCAATGGACAAAGCAGGACTCACAATGTCTTCGTAAGGTGGACCAGCATGAAATCTGATAAGGCATGTCTCACCACTGCTTCCATCCTTTTCTATGGTATACACAGGAGCTTTTGTTTTGTCAACAAGATCTGGGTAAAAAATATTAAATTTGTAACCTTGTACGATCTTTGGAGGTGGATTGTCATGGTCGTAGTGGGTTTGGTTGTATTTGTTCCACTCATAGCCAGTGTGAACCCGATTGAAATACTTCGGTTTCCTTGGACGGTATTTATCATGCCACCAGTACACCTGCATCGAGATGTTTAATTAGACAACTATGAGATGGTCAAATGAAGGGAAGAAAGAAATATTAGTAGCCGAAAAACACACTTGCGAATCCAGGTTGACTTCAGCACCAGCGCCATATACTGCATCCCCTTCTTCCATAGCACCCATAGCTTTCATGGCTTTCAGCTCCAAGTTATCTTCTGAAGAACTTGGTTTTGATGCCATTGATTCCCGAATCCGTCTTTGCTGTTCTTCTAGTACAGCAACTCTTTTTCTTTCCTGTTACATCAAACACCAGAAAGGTTTTAAAATGTAGAATTCAGAACAGAAATGATCTCCAATTCTGATCCGAATTGGATTGGAATTGATCGGACTCAACCGAACTGAGTTGGATTCATTATGACTTGGTCAGAAGACTCAGAACTCAGTTACTGAAAATCGTGGTTGGTCAATTCTGAGACGATTGGCCTTTTTCTTATTCCAAATCCGAGCTTTAAAACCTTGAACACCAGGGAATCATTATAGGATGCTCAAAATGCCAAATCAAAGTACCTTGAAGATGCACGTCAGAAAATTACAGCAATCATCACATGTTGAGAGGTGCACAATTAGGTTCTGGTATCAAGTCCCACAGCAGTCTAGTGGCTGTAATTTAATTTTTTAGCCATAGATAATTAGAAAGGCTTTTTTTTTTTTTTTTTTTTTTTTTGGGTGTGGGGGTGGGGGGTGGTGTGGTGGGATTGGATTCAAATCATAGCTTTGACCAATAGCTAACCATAGTATCCTTTGCTGTATTTGAGAAATTTGGGTAATACTGAACTCATCCCTTTTCTGGGTGGTAGAACTGAATTTTAGTGCAGTGAACCGCATATCTAATACAATCAAATCAGCATCTGTGCATTAGTAGATAGATTACCAGTTCAATCCTATCCTCTTCAGGGTCAACTGCTTCTTCATTTTCATCCCCATGCAACAGTTGCGGTGAAAATGAACCAGCTTCTTCTTCAGGCTCACAAGTCTCTTCAATGATCAGGGGCTCAGGAGAATAAGGTTGAACATCTACGTACAAATTCAGATTAGCTAGCCATTCATTCTAAATAAAAAGTCAAAAAAACAAACCAGAATAGGCAGCAAGGACAAGAATAGTCCATACCCTCCACATCATGAATGACGCCCTCTTGAGGATTTAGTTCATGATCTCCTTCCACGTCTTCCTCACTTTCCAAAGGTTGCTCCAGACGTTGGAGATGTCTATGCAATAGATTAGCGTGAATCTCCTTTAGAAGAGCCTATTATAGCAAAAATCAATTAGCAAGTTTTCCAACCAAAATATGGAAATTAGATGAAAAAAACATTTATGGAGCAGTAAAACTGCGTACCTTTGCCTTATATATTGTAAGGTGTTTCTGAACAGCCTGCCAGAACTCAACCACCTTGGCAGTGCCAGAACGCAACCCTGAGTCAATCTGTGATTCTAATTCCTCTAGTTCATTGCAAGTCTTCGCTTCCAGGACATTCTTGACATCTCCTTCAATGCTAGAGTGCAAACCTCTTTCCTCAGCAAGCAATTCAGCTGGTGGTTCCTGTCCCCGTACCCGAGCACGATCTAAGGCATCCTTTTTCCGAGCCTCAGCCAGCTCCCAATCACAAACCACCATTAATGCCTGTTTCAGAACATCCAATGTCTTATTCATGTGCTTTGAACCCATAACAAAGCAAGAACATTAGAACATATAAATTTTTAGGGGAAAACTAGCATCACTTCTAACATTATTATCATGTTAGTCAGTGATAATTCTGCAAGTCTATAGTTCTGTAAAACAATCTCAAATCTAATGTATGCAGTTTGTAGAAGCATCGCGAAATTTCTAAATTATTTTTCATCATAAACCTCAAATCAATTCTAGAGGAACTTCATGGTCCAGAAAAATGAAATGTGGTGTCTCCACTGTAACCCAAGCTATGCACAGAAACCAAATGTAAAAATTTCACAAGATTTATTTTGCTTGGCAATGCAAATCAGATGTCTGGCTCCCTATCCCTACACAACACTCATTGACTATACAAGTGTCCCTGCCTTTGAGATAGTCCATGTTAAGGAACTTTTCAAATACAACCACCCAAACAAAAGCAAGAATTTTCAAGGCAATTCATGTCTGGGTATCCAATCCCCCCACCCCCATGAACAAGGGCATACACGGACTTGGCCGTCCATGAAATCTAGAAACAGGAACACAGCTACACATACAAACACATGGTCCAACTAAACCAAGGTTCAAGATTTCGGTTTCTACTGGGTTTCGACCAGACTCAGTCAAAGGGTTCGGAGATGGGTCGAAGGATGCCAACTAAAACGGAGTTTAGTCTTAATAAATCTCTTGGGAGCTCACCCTCACCCTAGGAGTCTGAGTCACCTATGAAAGGAATGGAGTTGGGTCCTAAGCCTAAATCGGATTGGCTTGGGTTCGTATGAATGGAACAGCATAGGAAAGCAACCAACCTTCTCCTGAGGGAACCAAAGGGCCTATTTGGTATTCCTGAGTGCAAACCAGCATTACATCCGCTTGAAACAATTTGCAAAGCCTCAGTCCTTAGTCATTTGAAGATTTTAGGGAAAGGAGAGGAAATTTTGATTGCCCTGAAGATCCGACCAAGCAACCAGACGGTCGAAACTTCAATTAAGAAAAGGGTGTACCAGTGCACAAGGCTCCCGCCACTTTGGGGTCTAGGGAGGGTCATAATGTACACAGTTTTAACCCTTACTTCACGAAGAGGCTGTTTCCCAACTTGAACCCTAAATATACCATTGAAATGGTTGATAACACCGAAATATAGTCCATATTGGTGAAAAAACAAAAACATTGAAGACCCCTCAATTCGCATGCTATTTCTTTTTGACAAGTGTTGAAACATGTAAAAACCCAAGGATCTGTAACCAATAACTTGAGAGAAGAGAGACGGCAAGGGAGAGGAGCAGCCGATGTGTGTCTGGCAGTCTCCCTCGATCATATATTTATAATAAGTAAATCCAAGGACAATCATAGGTGGAATGGGAAAGACAATCCTAGCCTAACTCTAATTTAGGAAACTAGCGATCTAGTCTAACTAGGAAAGTAAACAACCTAATCTAACTTGGAAAGTAACTACAATAACCATGTCACGATGGGGACACTCCCCCTATCGTGTGTACATATTCCAACACTCCCCCTTAAGCTGGAGTATACATGTATCTAAAGAAAGCTTCAGCTTAGACCACCGAGAATAGAATATCAAGTGCATCATTAGTCTTGTAGACTCCAATGAACAGTGGGAACTTCAATCAACCACCATAGAACCTACAGCAACAGCAACATCAACATCAGTAGTATCAATAGATAAAAAAAGTCGTGTCGAACCATCAACAATGAACAAAATGGACGGTAGATAATCACCAACATGTGCAGTACTTGATCTTCAAAGGGAGGAGACTTGATCTTCAGCGTCTGAGGAATACTCAATCTCCAAAAGGAAGAACAAAAAATCGCAGAAATGGTGGATATCATCAACCACAATCCAAAATACCATAGCAGCAGATAGGTAACAATGACAGATGCTCTCCTATAATTGCGAAACTTGATTTCCAATAGGGGGAAAACACGATCTTCAATATAAGGGAAGAACTTGATCTTCAAAGAAAGGAATCAATTCAATCACACAAGGTGGATAACTAATCTTCAAAAAACGCCATATCATGCTTTAAAAGAGGTAAAGATGAAGAGCAACAACTTAGATCCTTAACAGATCACCTCATCTTAAGATCTCAATTCATTAATCTTGCCCTTCAAAAGCTAAAATCGTTACTGAAGACACGAGCTGATAAATAATCTTCACTCATAAAAATATCCTATTGATGAATTGTGCAGAGCAGATAAAAATCTCCAATCTCACCTTCATGTGCATTACACGTGAACAAATAATTCCAAAAATCTCCAATATCCCCCTCACATGTAGGATTACACGTGAACAAATAATTCCAACAATCAGCATCTTGAATAAACCCTTGACCAAGAGCATAATATAATATCTACTCTCCCCCTCACGGCAGCAAGGTTGAACAAACAATCTCCAATTAACATAACATGCCAATACCAGTGCCAAAAACATTGTCAAGCCCAAAGATGTGATTTCGGTCCTGCCAACGCAATAATATGACACATGTATATGCCCAATGGCAATTCTGTAATTACCTCATGCAATCCCCAAGTGATGCGGAACTGGGGTCAAAATACCCAATTGGGTTTGGTATAGACCCATCCAGTTCATAAAATAGGCAATAACAAGGGGTAATGGCAGAACCGTAATTAACCAAAATATTTCATGCGGCTATCGATTAATATCTGAAGGTTAGATGCGGATCCAGGTTCGGAAAATTGAAATTGGATTGTTTATAGGCCCATCCGATTGACAAAAAGCGCAGATAATGAGAAATAATGACAATTTGGGAAATAACTGCAATTATAAAGGAGGTTTTAGGTAGGCTAAGTGGGGCTAAAACATAATAGGAATTAGATTTATTCTCCAAGGGTAAACTAGGAAGGGAGTGTAAAATATGGACCAAGTCGAATAAAGGGAGAAAGGAGGGGTAAATTTGGGAAAATTGAAAAAATGGGCAGATTGATATAGCAACTCACGATTGGGGTTGTCTTCGACCTCTCGCAGCAGCTCTATGGTGGAACAAGAAACGCTTGCGGAGGAAAGAAGTCCTACAGTTCTTCTCAGTTCAGCCTAGGATTCCAGGCGATGGTGGAAAACCATATGCTCCCTTGACTCCAACAGCGATCCTCCTCAAAACAGCTAGCAAAAAAGGAGTTTTCGCTCCTACAACTCAGATCTGGCGGTACTGAACAGAACAGGTATGAATCCTGATCTTGAACTCACGGTCAAGGGATCCTTTGGGGCTGAAACTCATAGGTCACAATCGCCGATCAAAGAGAAGACTACACTGAATATATCTGGTCAAACCGACGAGCTACAAAGGAGAACAACCCAGCTTTAATGGGCTGTAATTTTCGACCAACAGTAACCATATCAGCAAAGAGAACCTGCGCCTTCAATTAGTAGCAGAAATTGATGGGAGATCATGATAGGGGATTTCAACAGCAGTCAAGAACAAGATCGAGTGAACCCTAGTTCAGCAATAGCAGCAATCAGAAAATCAGACAATCGACCCTTTTCCAAGATGAAGCTTCGATCATCTAATGATTCTAATCAGCAGAACAACTTCACAATCCCTGGTTTGATTTTTATACAAAACCCATATGAAACCTGCCCTTGAGATGAAACGATAACAGAGAAGATTTTCTTTTTCTTTTTCAGCAACACTAATCAAACACAGGTTACCTATTTTTTCTTCTTCTTCTTATTCGTGGCTCTGATACCATGTAGAAAACCAAGGATCTGCAACCAGAAACTTGGGAGGAGAGATGAGGAAGAAGAAGAGAGAAGGCAAGGGAGAGGAGCAGCCAATGTGTGTCTGATAGTCTCCCTCCATCATATATTTATAATAAGTAGATCCAAGTACAATCATAGGTGGAATGGGAAAGACAATCATAGCCTAACTCTAATTTAGGAAACTAGAGATCTGGTCTAACTAGGAAAGTAAACAACCTAATCTAACTTGGAAAGTAACTAAGATAACCATGTCATGATGGGGGACACTCCCCCAATCGTGGATACATAGTCCAACAAAACCGAAATATGCTGTCGAAATTTCAACATATGAACTTAATGGAAAATATAAATAGTTTATTAAAAGAAGAGACAAGGACAAAGTACAAAGGAGAGAAGGGATACTGCTCCCCCCACAAACTCTCCAAAACAAAAAACAAAAAAGAGAGACGACAGAACTATAACCAGAAGCTAAAAGCTACATATAATTGTGGAACCCCACAACTAACACTATCTTGATCTTACCTAATTGCTAAACCAACCAATATCAACATCGAATGCATTTTAGTTTAAAACTCCCAAACCCAAACCTCATCCCACTCATTTCATGACTAAGGGATGGCTTTCCATAACCAAATTAATAGGATGGTCAGGTATGGAACAAGAAACTAGCTCTCACCCTAATGGTTAACCAGATTAGAACCAAAAATTATATTTGCTATCAACTAAAACTGAAATTAGAGCTTTTCAAATGAAAAGTTAATACCAGCCATTTACAAAGTAAATTATGACAATTTATCTAATTGGATTCAGAAAATCTGTAGCTAGGGTTAATTTAAATATTTTATGATGGACAATAGAAAAAGTTGAATTCATAAATGTGTACCAGGGAGAAGGTTCATACCTCCCAAAATTTTATGTGTGTTGGTGTTGCTCTATCCAAATCCAGGTGCATTTTTATGTCATCATGAAGCTCTTCCATTTCCTTCACTGTCAAACCCTGTTGTACACATTTTATTTTTATTCCAAGCATAGTCATCATAAATAACAAGAGAACACAGTGGAGCATAATTCATGAGTAAAAAATGTATGTATATATATATATATATGCAAAGAACTCTAACATTCAACATAAATATTAGATCAATCTACAAAGCACAGAAGGGCTGTCAAGAATATATTCGGCAGTGGTTAACTAATTCAAAAAGATTAGCTCTCTCTCTCTCTCATCGGAACCAGGGTTACAAAAACCCTATTGGGTTCACTATTGGCCCACCTGAATGATACAAAACTCAACTAGTCAAATGGATCGCAAAATGCACTCTAACAAAGGAAGTTGCAATTCATGGGTAAATAGTAAGGTGGTTTGAAAAGGAAACTAGGAAGAAGTGATAAAATAAGGACTACAAGGGTTAAAAGAAATAGGATGTTACAAAAAACCCAACGAAAGTTGTCTTCAACCTTTGGTCAACAAAACACAACCAGCGGGAGACTGACTCAATTTAGAGGATATTTCTCTGCTGTTCGAGCACCAAATGAACTGAAACTTGAGAAGGAATCAAGAAGATATTTCTCTCAGCCTCCAGGTTTTGGAGTTGATCTCCCCCCTGCCTTGACCTTCCATCGCAATATTTTGCCGGCTGTTCACAAACCCTTAGGGAACCCAGACTACCAAATCGGAGCCTGCGATGCCACCTGGTCTGTAAGTTGAGCAAAACTTCAAGTATGGTTCTTCCTCTACCGGCATACCTAACTTGCAGAGATCTTCTCAGCTTTAATCCTTGATCTCCAGGTCTATTGTTGGACGGATTCACGAGGGATATGAGTGGAGGTTACTCGGCCAAAGTTGCAGCTCGATTGATGTTTATATGATTGCTCTCTCTCAAGTCTTAATCAAATCAAGTTCTGGTCTATCGCAGGACCTGTGTAACGTGAGGAAGGAGATGCCATTTTATTTATTTACTATTAAGGACAAGTTTTCTGTTATTTACAAGTTAGCCCCCTTTCTTTAAGTTGAGTTTTACTACTCCTTTCTCTCTTCTGAAAGTTTAGGGAAGTCCTCCCTTCCAATCTAATTCTCCATTTATTCCCTGAACTTGTTATTTGCTCAAAGAGTCCCAAACTTCCAATTATTTACAGAATTGCCACTAGATTCTTAAATTTGAGTTATCTAATTTTTGTGGGCCTATAGCTATCTCATTTAAGGATTCGGAACCCAGGACTGCATCAGCTAGTCCAGAATCTTGAAGTGCGGAAGGTTTATTGATAGTAAAAATTATAACAAGTGTCCCAGTACTAACTTGATAGCGATATGTGAATATAAAGTAGGGACTCATTACTCGGGTCATCTAATTGTCATTAGCAAAAGATGCTATGTTTCTGCTCTCTGAAATGGCCAAAAGCACAATATCTTACATAAAAATACTAAAAGTTACAAATGAATACAGCTGACTGGAAGATGATTCATGTAGAGATAGCTGTGAACCAGAAATCATGTCATTTGATGTCAAATTGCCTCTTAGCTCGAACAGTTTAAAGAAAAGTCTCTTACGCGAAACAAATGAATTTCAATTTTTCAGCGAAGGCATCTTTTCATTTGTTTTGTGTAATTGAACAATATGATATTTCAAACAAAGCAATGAAAAACATGAAAGAAACTCACAAGAAGGTCAGAAGTTGTAATAATTACCACAGAACAAATGGAATTTGAGAATACAGTGGATACTTGCCTTGAAGACCATGTATGGTTCATTAATCTCAATGTCAAAGTCATCTGAACCATTAAGATGCTTGGAGAGAATATCAATGGGTTTTATACGCCCCTCGCGCAATCTAATCTCTGACCTGACTTTGCTTTGATCAAAATGAAACTGTAAATTGAGCAGGTTAGCACCCATATGTGAATAAGAATGACTTTAATAACATGAGAAAATTATCAATATAATCGACAGAAAATAAATGCTATCATCTCAAAATAACCTCCACATTTAACCTCCTGAACATGATAATAATATAAATATATCACAACAATATAATAGATAAATGATCTCAATAGCGTAAATAAGAATACTAGCAATACACATTCATATCGATTTCACCGCCGCAAGCAATAGTAACAGTAACACAAATAATAATAAATGGTTCACATTAAAGGTTAAGGAAAGGAAACAGGAATTTCATTGCTTACCTCTTCTTCCTTCTTTTCCCAGTCATGGAACTCAGCCCTAGCACGTTCTCTAGCCAGCACCGCCTGGGATAATGAACACAATTGGTAACTTATTCCACAGGAAGTAAGTAGTTTCATTTCAATTAAGAGATTGAAATAAGATCTATATGTATCAGACATGATCGCTTTTATGAGGCCTGATGGCCTCAACATCACATCCCCATGATGATTACAGACAAGTGGATGTTAGAACAGAAAGGCACCTTCTCTTTCTATGCCTTCTTCTGGAGTTATACTGGAGGAGAATGTGTAGAAGGAAAATCTTAATTTCATATGAAGCAGTCCCATCCCAACAACAGTCTAAGCTTCCACATGGAATGTGATGTTAGACAATATTGTAACTATTTTCCACTTAAGGAAAAAAAAAAAAAAAGCCAGGTCAAATACAACTAGAAGGTGAGACAAAACATCGTCTTTTCCTTCGCCACTAGATGTTCAAGACCGTTTGGTAGTTCATCCATTCAAAATTCTTTGGAGAATCTCTCCAAATGAGATCTCCTTTTCTATGGTAAAAAATGCTAAGGGGATGGTGGATAGCAGCAAATCTTATGGCAGGTTCTTCCATATATGGTGGTCACGACATTAGAAATAAGAGAAAACAGAGGAATCATTCAGAAATCAACAGCCGGCCCCCTGGAATATGCATGGTACAGATGTTTCTCCTTTATAATTGGTACTGGATGCTGAGGTTTTTGTCAAAGGAAGAGTCTAGTCTGATTGGGACAAGGTCATAGACCAGAATTACAACACAAAGCTATATTGCATTTAATTTTTTGCATCTGTTGGGCATAATCCCCATATATATACAACTAGTTTACTTATTCTTCTCTTCCTCTAAAACACAGGTATTATTTCATCCAAAACAATAAAAAACTGATGAAGTTTCCTCCAGTAAACTAAAGAGATTGGTGAAATGTCAAAGATGAAAGTACCATTTCCTCTTCATATTTTGCTTTCTCAATTGCTCGCTCCTCCCTTCTCTTCTTCACTTTCTCAATCTCCGCCTGCATCATGTGTTTGATAGTAAGTGTCCAAATTTCATATTTCAGAAAAATAGAGCATCTCAATTCTAAACCTTATCCCAACTGAATGAGATTGGTATGAAAATTCTGATCTGCCAATCCACACTCGTTATGGTCATAGTTCCAATAAACTCAGGAAAGACATCCCCCATGAAAGGCTTGCAGCAGATAGTGAAACTACCATCCACAATCTCAAAGTCAAACCAATATCAGTAAGGCTACCAGAACCAGCTAATCATTAAGATGCTGGAAGTATCAAAATAAAATATACATGAAAACAACTTGGTTAAGACCGGGTTGTCTTCTAGATTCAAAAGGCCCCACATGGACTAGAGAAATTGCATAAAATAGTTGTGTGATAAAATGAAGTGAAGGGCTTCAAAAAAAATGCTCTCCAACTCTTTCAATATAAAATGAAAATCATTTATTTTCTTAAAATTATTTATACAAGTTAGAAATTTTTATTTTATGGCAAAAAAAATGTCGGAATTTTATCGAAAAAGAAGGGAGAGAAAGAAGCCCAGTTAGGCTGAACAGAAGTGACTATCTACAAGGTAGGTCATAGTGGGCATTACACAAGAACAAAAGACAGCACATTAAAGAAGAAACCTAGACCCAAAAAAATATCAAAGCATGGTCCGATAACAGAAGATAAGCCATTGCTAAGATTTCCTCGCCTTAGAATAATTTTTCCCCTGGCTAGTAGAATGTGATAATTTCATAGTTATAGGTAGTATTTTTTTTTTTTTTTTTTTGGTGTAGAAATCCTCTACACCTTACTGACTCCCTAAACAGTACATGAGCCAAGAATAGTAGTCATGAAGACAACCCAAGGAATAATTCCTTTCTGTGCACTTTGTATGTTTCAGTGCTAGTTTCATGAAACTAAAATAAACTGTAGAAGAGAATTGTAATACAAGAAAGCAAATACAACAACAACTCAGACTTTTCCCAACTGAATGGGGTCGGTAGTACAAAAAAGCAAATATCAATAAAAAGTACTGATCATGATAGGAACATATACCATCCTTTCTTTCTGTTTCTTTTTCTCTGATTTCACTGAATACGTCACAAGTGGTTGTCCTTGTGAAACATCACGCTCTATTTTCTTTCTCCACACAAACCTGCCACCATTGCACGGTCAATATATATATATATATATATATATGGATAAACATAGAAACAGGCACAGCTACTTTCATTAGCTAATTGTATCAAGTCCATCAAGTGAGCAATGTATTGTCCTAGTCATATCTATCCAGTCAAACAACACTAACATCAGTACAAATTTTGAAATAGAGTAACCAACATATCTGTAGATAAGCATAAAATAATTCCTCAGTGGATACATTTAGCACTATAGTAAAAAGAACATCAATCATTTCATTATTATTATTATTATTATTATTATCTTCCCATGCCCGTTCACAGACATCCCAGCCGTACAACAACCCCTTTTTGTATAAATGGTAATAATTCTGCTACTTGCAATTGACAAGGTAATCAAGAATAAGTTGCATCAGACTTAGAGCTGGAATAAGACCTTGTTAATGCATCTAGGCACACAAAACTTTGCAATGAAAATCTAGCTCTAACTATAATGGATTGAGAGACTCACTTCTCATTGAGGTTGGAATCACCAAAAGGATTCGAGTCATTTGAATAACCAGAAACTGTCTGTGACTTTAACTTTTTAGCAACACTGAGTGCCTGCGCATCAGATGGGATGGGGGAGGTAGTATCAAAACCAGAACCTAGAAAACAAACTGAAAACCAAATGACAGTAGCAACAAAACCCATACTTTCTTTTGGGCCTTCTTGGCCAAATACTCAGAAATTTCTTCCTCAGTTATCTCCCTTGAAGACCTCTTCTTGTGCCGGTTGTGGCCACTCTCTTCCTCAGAAGCAGAACTGGATTCTTCTGATCTTCTCCTCCTTCTTGGAGATCTGCCTTTCCTGCTACTGCTCCCATGTTTCGGCATCTCGTATAGTGAGCTGTACAAATGAATGTGGACATATAAATGTCAATCAAATCTAAAGGAAATACCCATACAGAAAATTTTACATAAACTTGAAAATTTGCGCAACAACAAGGATATAGTATCAACCAGAAAAAGAAATAGTGTGAGAAGAAACGGATAGAATCCGATCAATACCCAATGCATAGTAGTATTCTTGGTAATGGACCTTTGTACTTCGAATATTAAAAATTTACAATACATATCAGAATTTAGGAGCTAGGTGGAAAGCAACTATGAATCAGGGATTCACTCATAATGTATTGTGACAGGAGTAAATTGTAAATAGCACCAAAGGGAGCAAAGAAAATCCTGTAACAAACTTCTCCAGTATCAATATACCTGTCTGTCGATTTTCTTTGGCTCCAGTTGGGAGCAGACAGAATCTTTCCGTTAACAAGGATATGAATCAGGCAAAAAAAAAAGAGTGCTCAGTAGCCGGAGAAGAGACTTACAGATGGGGACGGTGAAGAGAGGACTCACCTTGGAACACTGTGTTCACGCCGCCGGCGGAATGGAGACGGTGGAGAAAGAGGAACAGAGTGTGTGTCCGCCGCTGCAATTGCCTTGGAAAACAGTGTTCCTGCCGCTCCAATTAATCTGGAACGGAGACGAAGAAGAGGAAGGGGCAGGGGGTTATTGAGCCTTTGATGAAGACTCGACGGCCGCCGCAGAACTCAAACGTGAACGGAGACGGAGAAGAAGGGGGCAGCCGCTAGGGCTCCAAGATCACGGGGTGCCCGGGGACTTCTATTCTTGCGATTGGGAAGGGCAAGGGTTTTTGCGTTTTTTCTAGAACGCTACCTGATCATATCGCAAGTGGCGATATCATCACTTGTAGTAGAGATTAGTTTTTTAGTGGCGGTGTCGGGGGTGTCGCTTGTTCGAAGGGCTTTTAATAAAAGGAAAAGGTCAGTACCAGAGGGAGAGGGTACAGATCTTTGTCAACCCGCAGCGAAGCGGCAAAGGCACGACGACGAACAGGTTCCATCTGAACAAGAACAGGTTCTTCCGGTCCTGGAAATGCTGAGGGGGTATTTAATTGGGTAAATTTTTGGGATGATATTCTTTAGAATGGTAATTCTTAATTTTTGGAGTTGTTTGGTTCCACTAGGATGACCCTCATAAGTGAGCATCCTACTTCCTATGAATGACCATATTACAAAGGATGTGTTATAAATCTGAATTCACCTCAACACTTAAACTCAAATTTGAGTAACATTTTTACCACCTAGTATAAAAGGAGAAAGCGGAAAGACGTTCTCTACGAAAGCCAATATCTCAACCCGCGAGAAACATGCACCAGCCTTAAGGCAACCAAACGATTTTTCATAAAGAAACATAATTCAGAAGAATGTCTATCAAAAGATTGGCATTCATATCTGATATATAAACCATTTGATTTATCGAACCAAACACCTCCTAAGCGAACCCGAATCCAAAATAGGGGATTTGGAGATGGAAGCACAACTGCTGGTGCCTCCATGTCAGCACTTGATTCAATGGAAGAGCAAACATGGGTATAAGGGTATCCATATTCCATCCAGTGGTAGTGGTAAATCTTGTGAGCGGTCGTAGGTACGTAGTGCGTTTGCTGGGTATTTTCACGCTCAACACCCAACTGTGTGTGGACGTGGGGCCGCTAGCCCTTTCTTCTAAATAACTCAAGTCGAAACATGTAATATATGGGCAAATGGGAGCATTAACCACATAAGGGTAGATTAGTCTTTTGTATGGTTGATGCTTCTACATGCCCTCTCATTGGCCCGTTAGCACAAGAGTCACAGAGGCAAGTAAAGTTCTATACTATCAGGAGGAGGTTAGGTATGTTGCTGGTTTTCTTAAAACTAGTGTGCCAACCTTAGGAAAGAGATAGACACAAAATCGGCGCCCTACCCAGCCTTATCCCTAACAAATATTAAACATTTGATGTACATGAAAGTTTTTTAATTTCCTTGATTGCAAAACTTTGCACTCGGAGTTTGAAATGCTTAGCTCGTTGCTCTTAAATCTTAATCTCCCTCTAGGAGTCAAACAACCAAACTATGAAATAATTTGATCCCAACCATAGTTGTCCCGACATCTACGTGAGCCAAGGCATTAAAGGGGCTTGGACGCAAAGTAACACCAACAAGATACCCAAAAGATTTGCCTAGGCAACCAATGCGACACTAGTTACCAAGGCACCTGGATGGCTGGATCTAAGAATACTATGATCCCAATAATTTTAGAAAAATAACTTGAGGATCTTGTGGATGAAAGAATAAATTGAAAATAAGGCAAAAGAAGAATCGAGCATAAAACTAATGCTCTTGTGGTTGATTCACACTAACAATCCAAACAACAAGAAAGAAATAAAAAATGGAAGTAATTGGGGATTGTGTGTAACCTTGCATTTCACAGCACAATGGAAGCCACATGGAGTCATGTCATATATAAAATCTACAAAATCAGCACCACTGCACAACTATCTGATTGCCAACAGGGCCATTCATCTATAGAATGATTTTAATTGAAAATATGATTGATGGATATCCAAGGAAATGCCTAGCTTGGCCACATGTCAAATTTCAATTTAAAATTCAAAATTTTACCTCACCTAATTCCATCTCCTTGTGCTCCCTCTTGTCCTGAATTCCATTTTGCCATACGGCGAACTCTGAAACTCTGAATGAGCTGAAACTAGACATGAACAAGGGACTAAAATTTTATTTATTTATTTACTTGGTTTGGTGAAAAAAGAGGAACTTCATTCAAGGAAAGAGAAACAACAACTAGCAATATTTGCAAGGCTTCATTTCCAGCCCTCCAGTCTAGTTGGGGAAGAACTGATACCCCCCTATGGCTGCTCTTCACCATTTCAAATTTTACAAACTGATGAAAACAGTTTCTTAAATCCAACGAAAAGCTAAATCGACTCCAAGGCCAATCCTTCTGCTCCTGCTGCATCATTGTCATCATATCTTCACAATCTGTCCAGATGATGATGGAGGTGATCCCTAAGCTCTTTGCCTGTTGAACTCCTTCAAGAACTCCTCTGGTCTGCTTCCGGTACACTCCCTGCATAACCAGAATTTAGATTAGCACATATGCATGATCCATTTAAGAAATTAACTTATGCCCAACCAGCAATGCAGGATCAGTGATCAAAACTTCCATCCGTGGCTATAATGCATTATGTGTTTGGAATTAGTCCTTGGTAGTCGTCCCATGACAAGTTTGGTTCAGGTGTTGAAGGCTGGGTGTAACGTTTGGTTGATAGATCAAGTCACAAAGAAGGGTTCAAATCATAGAACCATCTGTTTATGTTATTCAAGATCTGAACAGGGTTTGGGATTTTACCAGACTCAACACACATTGGTTTTTCGCAATCCAGATGCAATAACAAGTTACGGAGAATGAAGTTGAAACAAAATGAAAGATGTCTGGGGCTAGAATTTATTTGCCCACAAAGTCTCAGCCCAATCTGAGTCGCCATGTGGCTGAATCAAGGCAATGGTTATAATAGCACAGCCCTATAAATTTGGAAAATCCAACTGTAACCATCCATGGTTATTTTTTTTTCTATATTAATCTTTTTATTACGTGTGAAATTTAATTGTCCAATCTTCCATATTTGAATGTTAAATAGTTTAATAACATAGACTTCTGCATTACAATGAAAACAATATATATATATATATATATGTACCACAATTGACATTTAAAATGAACATTGGAGGCTCTACAAATCAATATATCATTTACTAGGGATTACATTGAAATATAATAACTTAATCAGCCCATATGGAAAATGACAAAGTTTTCCTTCACCGGATGTTGAACGATGAGACAATCCAGATGGGATGCCCTCTCTCCCCACCTCTTTCAACTCTTATTATATGGTATTACCATGGTCTTAGGAAAACACGGTCCTATGAAAAAATATTATAGTGATGAAATGATTCAAATTGGAATTAGGATCGAATCGATCAATCCACTCGATCAAATTGAACTCCCCATGTAAATAAAGTGGTGAGAGCCATGTATAAATAGAGTTTGATCAGGTGAATCAGGAGATGAGTGTGAAGAGCTGCACATATAGCCAATTCAGTTAGTTGACAGTCCTGGTCCTCGCAAATGTTTTACATATATATTTTTTTTAAGTGTTTTACAAGTTAACGAGATGTTTGGATACCAATAAAAGAAAAGAAAATTAAATTTAAAGATAATGGTAGATACATAAAAATATAATTATGTAGTTATATTTGTTTACTATTCATACACAAGGGGAAAAAACAATTCCTATTGCCAGTTCTCCGTTTCCAATGGCACAACTGGGGATGGAGCACCACGTGTTTAGGCAATGATCTAATGTTTGGAGACAGTCGTGGAGAACGAGATGCCGACAGAGGCATAAGAAAAAGAAAAAAAAAAGTACCAATAACCTTTGGATCATCACCTAAACACACAATGATCATCCAAATAACTATGAACAAGATCAGACTGATCACCGAGGAGCTGAATCCTTCCATCTTTGGGTAGATTCTGGAATATGTGAACTTGTCATGGTTTCTTAAATCTGAAACAAAATATCAAAAGCAATATCATACTACGTAATCGAGAAATCTGCTATAACATATATTGTATCGATATGATATAACTAACATATTTGATATGAAATCAGGATATTAGCTACGAAATCTATATTATATACGATATGTCTAGCCGATTTGATACCAATACCTTGAACTGTGCCCCTATTTACTTATTTTTATTGGATGAGGAGTCGTGAGGATTAAGGAGATCACAACTCAAAACAAAATTCACTTATCTTGATTCTCTAGTGGAATTTTCATATTTTCTTCTGGTTCTGGTCTTGGGCCTCTTGGGTGTGCTTTTATTCTATCTAAGAGATACTCAGGAAAAGAAACGTAAAAGGCTGAATGAAACTTACGCTTAGGCAAAAAATGGGGCAAAAAGATGGGAAACCCCATCAGAAGCCTCTATGGGCGTTTTGTATTGGTCCTGGCGTCCTGCATTGGTTTAAAATCCACACTATCTGTCAGAGAATTTTCATCCTGAATATTAATTGTTGGGAGAAGTAGCATCAACCTACTGACGTAAACATAGAATGATCATACTGCCCCACCCAGCAGAAGCTGAAGATGTTCCTATAAACGGATTAAAATTTACTGCGGTAAGCGTAAGCGGTGAGTAGTGAGCAAGGATTTAATTATTGATATTGGAATTGGTATCAATCACTGACCATACTGATTCAAGATCGATCCGGATTGGATCAATCACTTTTGCCATTGCTTTTTGAAAAAAGTACATTTCTGTATTGTTTTATTTTTAAAACTATATGGGTAATCAATCTGAATTTGTCTAGTATCGAGTATCGGACTTAGTTGATATCAATACAATATAAGCGATACAATCGATACAATATCGATACCTGAAACCATGGAAAAGTGAGTGACATTGAGGATCCAATGACTAGGAGGGTCCTAGTATACATCTTAATCGTTGGATCTGATCCTCATTGAAAGGTTACTATTTTGAATACGTAATACTCATTAACCAGCGTCTGTGACATAAGATATTTATATTTCTTTTTCACATATGAAATATATGAAATCAGAGTCATGTGACAAGTCGAAGTTTGAAAAGGATCATTAAAAAATGTCGCATTTAGAAGTTCATTCACTTGGAAATTTTGACGGAAATTAAATCGTAATGCTGGAATCTTTGATGGAAACAGATGATGCCCCGCATAAGATTTTGGTGATTAATGATGGTCAGCGTGATGGTATGCACCTTTCCTAGCAAGGTAGGCATTCTCTTGAATATTATCTTTGTTGACCTTGAAGCTTTGTTAACTCACGAATCCAATAGAGCCACCTCATGCTCAAGAGGACACGTTCGGGTCTGCGTATCTTTTTGGGTTTTTGTTCCCGCAAGTCTCTCGTTTTACCAAAATAAAAACTAGCCAAAACTGTGACATATGCATCTCAAGATTTAAGCAACCCAAATACATCACGTATGGTCTACTGAATGATTACACTTCATTGGCATATTCTTAATTGGGATCCCATAAAAGTAGTATATTCTACTTTGAGGATTCTACTTTAGCATCTCCAACATGGATCATCAACTATAAATGTGGTCCCTGGAATAGCCTCAATCACCAAAATAACCCTAACCATTCCTCCAGTTGAAATTAAGTTGCAATGGGTCAGGCAAACAAAAATATTTCATTTTGTATTTTATATTTATTTTTAATTGATTTTTTTAATGTTTTGATTAAAATTTTAAATCATAATTTGAATAATTTTAAAATCCATATCTCTCCTCATGGGAAGAGGAGTTATCTTTCTCCATGGAATTCTACCGGTCAAACGGTATTTCGAGTCCAAACTATGAGTCAGAGCAATTAATACAATATTGTCTTGTACTTTGATACCCATAGCCGGTGAAAAAGATCCATACTCATACCCATTGTGGTTTAAAATAGATAAAATTACATGATCCACTTTTGACTATTCATCCAAAGTCTCAGCTAATAAAAATACCTAAAAGCATGTTTAGGTTTACCATATTATCCACTCAATGTTTCAATTAACAAAGACACTTAAAATTATATTCACGTTTACAAAATTATTCACCCAAAGTTTCAATTAACAAAAATACATGATTGTATATGGAATATGAAGGACAATCATTGTTTTAGATAGTTTTGTAAACCAAACATAATTTTGGGTATTTTTATTAATTGAAACTTTGGGTAGGTAATTTTAAAATTCCAAACCTGATTTTGGTTAATTTTTGTTAACTAAAACGTTAAGGGGTAATTTTGTAAAAGAAACATCAAAAGTGTGTAATCGTGTAATTTTTTTTTTAAAATATTGGAATGAGTCTTGGGATGGTATCGATCAACCATAACTGATATGGTTTAGCTTAATTCAATTAAGATCCAATAGGAATATCCTTGGCTTTCATTGAATTTTTCGTTTCTTATTAACCATCATCCATCAATTGTGAATTTATATAGCAAATTTCATTTAATTGGGATAAAACTTTGTTGTTGTTTGTTGTTTCAGCCTTCATCCATATCGGTCCACCAATATGATATCAGCCAAGAATAAGAATCGACGTCGGCCTATACTGACCCGATCTGATCCGATTCAACCATGGACCCCACAGAGGGCAACGAGCCAACGAGATTGTTTTTGTCAACACTTAAAGTGACACAGACAGCTTCAATATAGAAGGATGCATTCTGTTGGTGACAGGCTTGGTCACATCACAAGTGTCTTACAAGTTAACACTAATTTCCATTCTTCATTAAAAAAATAAATTAATAAATAAAATAAAATATAAAATAAAATCCCGTTGCCTGTTCTCCGTCCCCAACGGCGACTGGGGACTAACTGGACCAAAAAAAAAAAAACGCTTTAAGAAGTCTGAGACCTTGTCCTGGTTGGTTTCTTAAAACTGAAAACAAAATATCATGAACCAATATCAAACTACGAAACCGTGAAGTGTCTCTCTCTAACTCTAAAAAGTCGTAACCATTGCATATAAACAGCGTCAAACCGCCAACCGGCGGGAGAAGGATATGCCAAACCAGTTTCCCGGTGATTCACTCCGAATTGCTGCAGTAGAATTTTCAAATTACGGATCGAAAAATTACATAAATGTTCATGGCGGCATCGGAGCAGTTCATGTCCGGAGGTGGACCAGTTTATTCTCAGATACAATCGGAGCCTCCTTCGATGATATCACGCTCTCACTCTTCACGTCACGGTGCCGAGCAGAGTTGGATTTTCGAAACATTGCCCAAGGCAACCATTATCTCTGTCTCCCGCCCTGATGCTGCCGATATCAGTCCCCTTCTTCTCTCATACACAATCGAATTCCAGTATAAACAGGCATACTTTGCTTTCTCTCTCTTTGAGTTTTGCTATTGATTTGAAATCTATGTTTCTACTGGAATTTCTGAACCACAATGGTTGATGGGTAAAGTTCGCAATTTGTTTCAGTGTCCTACTTGAAACTCAAGCTATTATGATGATTTGATACAGTTTGAATTTCTTTCTATTTCCGATGTTTCTGTGCTTGATATGGTATTTTGTATGATCGTATTCGGAGCAATAGTCTTGGCTCTCCAATTAATGAGTATTGTTCTTTAGATTCGAATTACGTGTTTCAGTGTCCAACTCGAGGGTCAAGCCATTATGATGAATTCAATATATTTCTTATTATTTCTGTTTCGATTTCTCTGTGTTCGCTATGGTATTTTGTATGATCGTATTCGGAGCGGTAGTCTTAGCTCTCCAATTAATTCTCAGTACCCTACTAATGAATTCAATACATATCTTATTTGTTTCTATTTTCGTTGTCTCTGTACTTGATATGGTGTTTTGTATGATTGTATTCTGAGCAATACATATGATTCAACCTGGTTTCCATTTTTGTCTCGCCACCCTTTCTCTGCATGTAAGAAACTTTTGCTTTGATTGACAAGACTAAGTTTGCAGAGTTACCTTATTATCTCTAATACAGAGCTGTCTTAACAAATGGATCAAGCGAGTCTGATGGCCTACACATTGTTTATGTCCTTAGATATTCGTCACTGTGAACCTCTGTCCTGCTTAACCATTTAGCTAAAAAACACTTCACCTTTCAAGTGGCCCAGCACTCCTGTGGCTATGCCACTATGCTGCAGAACAGTATAGGTCTGTGATAAGAAAAACTTTTCCTCATTAACACTTCCTGAACATAATGATCTGTGGCAGTTCAACCTTCAAAAGATGATTCTTTAAAATGCTTGTATTCAGCGCAAGGGTCTATGCAATTTTCTTGATTCCAAGTCATTATATTGACTCTTTTTCAATGGCTGAAGCTTGTCAATTTAGAGTTGCTTTTTCGCACTATTTTTAGGTTAGATTCCTAAATTTTCAATCTCTTGCTAATATGAGCTGTTTTTCAGTGGTTTGTGACCAATTTATGGAAAGGGTGTCAAGCTATATTGGCTTTTTATTTTTAGGAATCCTGATTTGATTAAGAGTTTGATTTAAGTATGTAATTGAATTCAAAATAATAAAATGAGACTTGGTTGCAAAATTTGAAGACAACAACATAGCCTTATCCTAGTTAAATGGGGTCGCAAACATGGATCCTTGCTCTTCAATCAGCTCTATTCGAAGTCATATGTGGTAGAAGGCCTAGGCTATGCAGGTTTTTTTACACCACCTGTTCTAAGGTTATTTTAGGCCTGCCTCTTGCTCTCTTATCTCTTTCAATTTGAATCACTACTCCAAACTGGAGCATCCAAAGGCCTCCATTGAACATGGCCATACCACCTCAAACCACTCTCACGTAGCTATCATGGACCGGAGCTACTCCCATCTCAGCTCTAATGTGGTCATTTCTTATTTTGTAATTTGACTATTTAATAGTTGTTTTTCGGTCACTTTCTAATTTCGGTCTTTAGTTTTTAGTTTGTCTTGATACAGTTAATGAATTAGAAAATGACTAGTATATAAATTTATGCATCATAAGCCCTTTAAAAAGGGAAAGTGGATGTCCATAGCATGAAGATTATGTATTGAAGATTGCTTTATTGGATTGAAGTGGCATTGGTGCTCTCTTCGGTGCTTAATGGTTTGTGCCCTTGAGTTCTACTGCTAGAAAGACTTGCTTGGTTCTTTGCTCCTTCCTGGCCTGGAAGTTTGTTCTTTCTTAAATAGATGAGTTGTAACTCATTTAATATATGTCTCTGTTCTCATTTGTCTTCTTCTTCCTATTTTTTGCTTCCATTTCCAGAGCAATGGCAATGGAACAGATTCTTCAATACTGTCGGAACTAACTCTTTACTTCTCTTCATCAGTTCAAATGGCGCTTACTGAAGAAAGCCTCACGAGTTATTTATTTGCATTTTGCACTAAAGAAACGTGCATTTATTGAGGAGTTTCAAGAGAAACAAGAGCAGGTTTGTCAATTATTCTGATGATTGACTTCCTTTACAAGTCAGCATTTATCAATTTCCTGGTTACTAGCCCTGTTGTTTTTTGGAACATAAGAATGTTTTCAATTTGCTTAAATGTATTTTACGGAAGATTAGGGTTGTTAATGTACTTCTAATCCAAACTTGAAATGAAAGGTTAAAGAGTGGCTTCAAAACCTTGGGATAGGAGATCATACAGGAGTAGTGCAAGATGACGATGAGGCCGATGAGAATGATGAAAGTGTTAAAAATTGGTGAGACAACTGATTCTGCGTCACTGATTAGTTGTATTCTATACACCTAGTGTACCCCTTTGTTAAATATCTAATTACATGGGTGTATTTTATTTTATTTTATTGGCAGGGATGTTCCCTCCAGTGCAGCCTTGCCAATAATTCGCCCTGCACTTGGAAGGCTGCAGTCCATTTCGGACAGAGCGAAGGTAGCAATGCAAGGTTATTTGAATCATTTTCTGGGGAACATTGACATTGCAAACTCCCGAGAGGTATGGGTAGTTTTTCACCTTAAAATATGGAGCCAAGTTTCTTTGATTTACTACCAAACTGATGTTGGTATGTGAACTGTAAGCTTACTGAAAGCTTACTGAGAAAGTGGATATAGGTTTTCAACATTTGCTTTAGCATTGATTTTTTCAGGTTCCTTTTAGTCATTGTATGAAAACTTTGTTCATTTATTTTTCTATCTATAAAATTCATAATTTATTTTTTTGATGGGCAATCTTGGTAGCTTTCCTCTCTAATCAGCCACAACAACCCCATCATAGCCCTTGTCTGGTTGTAGTGGATTAAAATGAAAGATTGAATAGCCAGCTAGTTGTTGGGAGCTTTTTCTGCCGCCTCTGCCTGTGTGTATGCAAATCTGAAAATCTAAACTTTTTCCAGGTAATTTTCTGGAAAAAAAGTTTTAAATCTTATCCTGCATAAATTACTCTAGTTCAGACCTAAAGACTGTGAACAGCATATTTAAGAAGAAATACCAATCTTAGAGATGATTTGAAGGAGAAAATTAATATTTTAAAGAAAACCTAAACCAAAAAATAATCAAAATCAGCATTCTAATTAGAATTCATGATAGTGCTATCTGATCTGATCAAATCTAATTTTATATCATATCTGCCAATATGTAATTTTTAAATCTTATGTACTAAAACCATATGAGGTCTTCATCCCTCGAAAGTCTAAATAGGTCTTAAGCCCCTAAAGTCTATCGCCCATGCTCCTACAATATCTTTTGGTAAGTTCTCACTCTTTCTGAATGTATAAGCCCCTAATTCTATCCTCTACTTGGTAGGTCAGACTAATTGATTCTCCTTCCGTCCCATAAAGACAATCTTGTTTGAGAAGACCCACATTTTAAGGAGACTGTTATTAATGCATTAACAAGTAATGGCCCACTAATGTAAACCCTTTCTCCTTTCTCCAATATTAACCATTGTCGTTTTGGCCTATGCAATAGACAGAAACAATTATGGTAAGTTATTATAAATAGATAGTAAGATGACTGATAAGGGCATTATTGGAAATTCGAAAAACTTCATTTCTTGGTTTTACAATGAGCGAACAGTTTGGGACAGTGAAAGAACTGAAACAAGACAATCCTTGTGGGAAGGACGGATGGACTACCATCGTCCCAGTTAAATGACACTATTCTCTCTCTCTCTCTCTCTTCCAATCCTTGTGGTGCTACTTGTGCCTTAATGTAGAAGGTTCAATCACCAATGGTTTCATTATTAAAAGAAGGTGAGGACATATCTTGTATTGATGACAGATGATGCAGTTTCTTATCTTCTGATCCTCTTGCGTGGATTTCACTTTTGTGCTAGACTTGTATGGTATAGGGGGCCTTCTGTCTTCTTGTTTATTAAATAAATTAATTTAATGAATAATTTTAATGATTCAATTACATGCTACTCCCATGGGGATTGGTGCTATATATATTTAGTTACATAAATTAGAAATTTATTATATTACATATAAACACAAATGGAAACATCTAAAGTTTATTTCTTTTGGGAATCCTCCATGTCTGTTCATGGATTTGATCTATTCTGTTGGATCAATTACCAACGATATTTAGTTTTAGACGAGATCTTTTACGCATCTTGAATGCTGAAATATAGTAGACTACTCCCCCCCCCCCCCCCAAAAAAAAAAAAAAACAAAACCCACAATAGGTGGGGAGAACCTCCAGTCCTCCTTTCGTTTGCACCAGGCTATGGCATTTCACATCAGATAGACATTTTTCCACATTCAAGTATCAGCAGTTTAAATTTTCTAATTCGAAAAAATGGCCCAAAAAATTATATTGTCATGTTTCTTTTGGGTTGAAATTTACCACATGAATAGGTGGTGTGCTAAAATGTGGAACCCTTTTGAGATGCCAACTAAGCTGCGTGTGGGGTCCTCTACCATGGGACACACCCACTCTTGCTTTGTGGGCATTGGTGTGTTATTAAATATACCAACGTCAAAGCAAAAATGTGTTGTTCCTTACATTGTACAGTTATTTAATAGTGAGATTACTCAAATTGTTACCAAAGATCTGAAAATAAAAAATAAATAAATAAACAAAGTTCAATGAGCAATTCAAGCTTGCACAGTGGAAGGAACAACAATCTTTGTGGTAACATATGGGGTGCTTTTAGTACTTCCTGAATTTATGCTTGCACATCTTTCCTCTTGTCACTACTCAATTTATGCCTGTTGATTGTAATAAGCAGTTCTAAGTGTAGGTATGCAAGTTTTTGGAGGTTTCGAAGTTATCTTTTTCACCTGAGTATGGGCCCAAGCTGAAAGAAGATTATGTAATGGTGAAACATCTTCCAAAAATTCCAAAGAACAGTGATGATACTAGATGTTGTGCATGCCACTGGTGTAGTTGTTGCAATGACAACTGGCAAAAGGTAATACAATCTTGTTCCTGAAAACAATGTGTCCCCCCCCCCCCCCGGTCAATGGCATTGTTTTGTCGTATTTTTTGCATGCACCACACAGTGGGCAGCCAGCCACTATTGCCTTCTTTCTCTTTATTTATTATTCGCAATATATCTTTTTTGACGGGAACATGTTGCTTTTGTGCTCTGTGTGATCAACAATATTTATGGCTGTCAACTTTGTCTTACTATTATCAGTTATACTGATGGAAGCCCATGTCAGACATTCATTAGGTTGCAATAACCCCATTAATTTAAGGCATTCATTCTGACTCAAGTATAAATACCGAAGTTTATTGAATTATGGACTCAGCAGATGATTTGTGCATTCACTCTATTTTATTCTCTTCTCTGCAAATATTGAACCAGAACCATAGGTTTTAAATTCAAACCTGGTAAGTGGGATAAAGATGGAAATTGATCTTTGGCAGCAGATAGGCTGATTGAGGGAGTGTTTCTGGTGGGAATTGTGTATGCTGGGTCTGATATCCTGTAGTCACAGATGATGGTAAGCAACAAAAGACTATCCTTGGATTTGGCAGAAAGGATGCTAGTTATTTGATACGTAACCTGGTTTTGATGATCATAAGCAATCAATTGGGTTCTTTCCTGTTATGGAATTTTCCCCCAGTTGAAAGTTGTTCCTTCAGTTCATCTGTTCTTCTAGATCAGTTGTTTCTTTTTATTTTTGCGTGTACACCTTTAATGCTTCTCACTTAAAACTGCTATGTTGTAATTTTCTGTTTGACGAACCTTCAGTTTCTTTCTCCCTACATTTAACCATTTCCCCCTATGATGTGTTTTATCAGAAAATGTATAGCAACAATTGAACACTTCCTGTATATATGAGACTGTTTTGTGATGAAGCTTATAAGCTCATTGGTTTCTCAATAATGACATTTTTTTTTTTTTCTTGTTTCATATTTTTGTTCCTCTGAATGTGTTAATTATACTGACTTCTTTGTGCAATACTGAACAAGTGGTTCAACATTCTTTAAACAGTTGTGACCCCCTAATTAAGACTTCAATGACAATTGTAAATGACACGTTCTAGACATGCTTCTTTGTTCCATTGACTATTTGAGTGGCAGAGCTTGAAATTAATCTTACTAGCGAATACTGCAATAGCTCTCATCGTACTACATAACTGCATGTAGGTGTGGGCTGTATTGAAACCTGGGTTCTTGGCCTTGCTGGAGGATCCTTTTGATACAAAACTGTTGGACATAATTGTTTTTGATGTATTGCCATCATCAGATGGAAATGGGGAAGGCCAAATATCATTAGCAGAAGAGATAAAGGAGCGTAACCCTCTGCGCTATGCGTTTAAGGTATGACCTTTTCTATCCTGTTAAAGCTCAAGTTTTTTGGTTGTATTATGTTGCCTCCGCTAGAGAGTTCACCTTCACTTCAGGGTTATGCTTTTTTTACAATCTGTTATCTTCTCTCTGGGTAACGCTGAGACTCTAGGCCATTTATCTAGTTTTTCTGTTGTTAAAGAACTTACTGCCCTCAGTCTATTAAAAAAAAAAAAACTGAAAAAGAAAATGCTGCTTAATACTAAATTACTGAACTTGATATCGTCTTCTTAAGTTTAAAAAAAAAAAAGGCATACTGAGGGCACGAGGCTCCCGCCACTGTGGGGTCTTGGGGAGGGTCATGTCATCTTCTTAAGTTTAATTATACTATTTTCATATAATACTTGTATGTTACATTATGTGAAACTTATTGTCCTCGATCTAGTTTAAAAGCAATGCTGCTAAGAAATCCGAACAAGCTGGTAAAACTATTACCCTTATTATTTATCCAATTGCTAATGACAATGACATTGTTTGGTAACGAAAACAATCCTTATTCTGATTGAATTGGTCTGCTCTGGAACTGAAGGACACAAGCTTCCAGGGTATTTTTTTCCCTTAAGAATGAAAGCAACGTCAATCCACAGGAGTTCAATCCTAGATATCTCCACTTCGTAAAGCCGTAATAGCATTGACTCATTAATGTGCCCTAAGGGGCAGCCTAAGGAACAAACAAATGGCTGCAAAAAAAAAAAAAAAAAAGTAAAAGTCTTAGTGCATATGGCATGAAAAAGAAATCTGATGTCGGTAGAACTTGATCTGAATTGTAGGTCAGATCCATGTCACTTCGGTGAAGGCAATGTAGCTGT
Source organism: Macadamia integrifolia (assembly GCF_013358625.1). Taxonomy (NCBI): domain Eukaryota; kingdom Viridiplantae; phylum Streptophyta; class Magnoliopsida; order Proteales; family Proteaceae; genus Macadamia; species Macadamia integrifolia. Next base: position 28,964,854 of record NC_056567.1, on the reverse strand, counting down.
TGTGGTCGGTAAGAAGGGAGCCAACATCTTCTTTTGAAGCATTTTCTAGTATGAACTGCAAGAACCAAGCAAGTCCTTCTACAGAGAATCCACTCCTGAGCGCTAGCTGATTGTAGACCACCATTATCTCTACAAAATGGCCCAAGAAGATCCTGGTTGGATTTATAAACATTTAGAATACATGCTTAATAAAATGATCTTAGAAGATGTAGTTTCGCATCACAGTGATGAAAATATAATAACAAAATTTGGACATTTATGCACATGAAAGTTTTCTGATTTCCTTGATTGCAGGAATTTGCATTTGGAGTTTGCTATTGGTTAGCTCATTGCTCTTAATTCTCTCTGGGAGTAAAACAGCCTAACTGTGAAATAATTTGATCCCAATAGCTTAAAAAAAATGAATGAGGATCTTTATGGATGATAGAATGAATAGAAAATAAGAGCATGAAACAAAGGCTCTTGTGGTTGATTCACATAAGCAATCCAACAGGGAGAAAGAAATAATAAATGGATGTCACTGGGGATTGTGTGTGTAATTGTAACCTTGCATTTCCCAGCACAGTGAAAACCACATTGTCATCTCTTCTATATATCTGCAAAATCAGCGCCACTGCAACTATTCACTAGGCACAGCCTTTTTTTTTTTTTTTTTTGGTGGAAGGCTCTGTTTGTTTCCAGTTACAATGATTTTATTTGAAACTTTTCCTTTTACACAGTAAGAAGAAGAAGTAAATAGCCAAAGTTATTTATTTGCTTTTACCTAATTTATCCCTGCATAATATAAAGCTCTCATGTCAAAGAGAGTGAAAAAATTAAATAAAGAACAGATAGTTGTAACCATGAGAAGACTCCAACATATTGGTCTTAAAATACTTATTTTTCCTCATCAAACATGATTTGATTAATATATGGATGTAGTCATGTAGATGCACTTTTAATGGAAACAATTATTCTGTCTTTACTGTCTAATAAACATTTGGACATTTCAAAGGTGTCTTGTGGAAACCGCACCGTAAAGTTAAGAATTAGAAGTAATGCTAAAGTTCGAGATTGGGTTGCTGCAATTAATGATGCCGTACTAAAGCCTCCTGAGGGCTGGTGCCATCCTCACCGCTTTGGTTCTTTTGCTCCGCCAAGGGGTTTAACTGAAGATGGTAGCCAGGCTCAATGGTTCGTGGATGGGCAGGCTGCATTTGACGCGATTGCTTCAGCAATTGAAGAAGCAAAATCAGAGGTCTGTCCAAAGTGCTGGCACACAAGCAAATTTCTATTTTACCTGAGATTGATTGTGCTGCAAGTAAATTCCAAGAAATGCTGAACCAGTTTCAAGTTCCATGCAGATATTCATTACTGGCTGGTGGTTGTGCCCAGAACTGTATCTAAGGCGTCCATTTGATGCTAATGGGTCCTCTAGGCTTGAAGCTCTACTAGAAGCCAAAGCAAAGCAAGGAGTTCAGGTGCGCTCATATTTCCTGCACTTTTCATGATTCAATATTTGCTTTGATGACCATGCTAATAAAATACTTGCATGTGATGTAACATTCAGTCGTAAGTGTTGACTAAGATAGATAGTTTTAGAAAGAATTTTGATATTAAAAAATGGTTCAGATCAGACAGGTCTGAAATAGTTGTTGATTGGTTAGTTACCAAGTAGATTAGGCCTTCAAAGTTGATAAAAATCAGATGGCTGGATTGTGAGATCTGGAACAATCATACTACAACGCAAGGATTAAAGTATCGGTATCGGTTGCCGTATCAGTTGGCCAAAATTAAGATACGTATCGGAGGGTATCATATTGTATCGGATATACGCTAAGATATGCTAAAGATACGCACATAAATGTATAGGAAACACTTTTTTAAACACTTTTGCATAAAAAAAAATTGTTAAAAAAATCTATTAATAACATGCATTATGCATAAACACTAAATTGAGGGTATCACACTAAGAATTCAAGGTTTGTAGTTGTCCCATAAATGTAAAATCCTTGTTCTCAACCTTGATTCCACTTTAGTTAGAGAGAAATATGGCTGGCAGTAACTTTGGAACAAAAACCCCTAAAAAAATCTTGTTTTTTTTCTGAAAAATTATCCATCTTGGACATTATATGACCGTAGCGCACTGTATCGGTACATACCGATATGTACCGATACTCATCGATACATACTGATCGATTCATACTGATACTCACTGATACTTATTGATCGATACATACCGATACGTACCGATACTCACCGATATGTACCGATCGATACATACCGATACTTACCAATCGATACATACTGAAACGTATATTTCACCTCGATTTTATATTTTTAATAGAGTATTGGTACATATCGGTGCGTATCGTATTGTATCGGTGATGTATCGGTGATGTATCGGTGCATATTGGTATGTATCATAGGATATATATTGATACGAAAGGATTTTAAAAATTCCATGTATCGTATCGGTATCGGAGATACTTTAAACCATCTGCAAGTAGGAAATTCTAAAGCAATAAGAACTGATATTTCGATTAGGGTATTCAGAAATTCAGAACATAACAAAGAGATATCAATCTGGGATTATTGAAATAAACTGAAATGGGAACTAATTACATATAGCAGAAATAAGTAAACAGAACAGATCTGAAAGATTGAAGTGAAACAGTATTGCCACAACTCACAAGGGATGTGAGTGTTCAGATCTGACCTGGAACTTTGATGGATAGATAGAAGAGCAGATTGAAATATAAAGCATGTTAGGAATCCACTGAAACCTCAGGCTAGGAATCCACCAAAGCTTGTGAAGAGAATCCACTCTTCCACTAAGGAATCCACCAACTGCACCTGGAACCACCAGGTAACACCATTTAATCCACAGAGGTGGGTCTGAATCCACAGAACTGCATAGCTTTATCGTCAAATCATGGGGAGGGCCTATGTCCAGTGCATATATTTATAGCTTCTCCAGAAGGCTGTGATTGGCTTAGGATAGAACTTACATCATCCAACGAATAGGAAATAAGAATTTCCATCATCCAACCAATAGGAAAGCTCCAATCTAACCTGAAGACTTAACAACCAATAAAGAAAAGATAGCCAGCTCAGAATAGAGAAAATGTTCCATCCCAGATAAGCTTTACAATATAAAAAGAAAGACATAGACTTCCAGAAAAACCCCACGATTGGAATGCTTGACAAGGATAATATCTAGAATATTATCCAAAACAAAATCTGAACATGAACAGTCACCGATGAACAGTAACTGTAGGCTGTCATGTCACAGAAAAATCTGGCTTTCATGGTGGCTGTGAGATATGCAGTCAATAGCTGTTGTCATGTTACAAAGATTCCAAAATCTGATTTCTTCATATTCCTCAGCTCGTACTGCTTCTAACCTTGATTATGCATCACTATGTTTCATGCCTTTGATGATACTTAGCTGGTTCCAACCCAACCAGTATATATATATATATATATTTTATACCTTTGTGCAGAAAATTTCTCATTTTTATAGATTTCCATGTCATGTCTGATTATTTAAAGACAGTGTGGCATCACTGGGTGACGACTGTTTAAGGGTTTCTGTTCTGGATTAATTTGGCTTTTATTTGATTGTAATCCATTGATGATTTGTGCAGATCTACATTCTTCTCTACAAAGAAGTTGCTATTGCTTTGAAAATCAACAGCATGTATAGTAAGCGAAGGCTCCTTAATATTCATGAGAATGTGAGGGTACTCCGTTATCCAGACCATTTCTCAACTGGTGTTTATCTATGGTATGCAATTCGAAGGTGAAACCAGTTAAAATTTTCATCAATGTTACAATTAGGATCTCCGTTGTTGTTTGGTTAATCGGTATATTAATTTGGGTTGTTGCAGATGCTGATGAACGTTTCTGGTTACATATAGGTCCCACCATGAAAAACTTGTAATTGTTGACAACCGGATTTGCTTTATTGGGGGACTAGATCTGTGCTTTGGCCGTTATGACACAATTGAACACAATGTGGGTGATTACCCTTCTCAGATATGGCCTGGAAAGGACTATTACAACCCAAGGTAGATTTCTATCTTCTCACAAAGAACTGGCTAACTTCAGCAGGCAATGGTCTGGAGAGGGAGAAAGAGATTAGCCTGGATATATTTATTATTTACTTTGGGTCCTAAAATTACAGCTGGAGGTGTATCATCATTTAGGATATGAACATAAATTTTGAGAATAACTGGATGAAATTGGTAGCCTACTCAATTTTATCAGTATATATATATATATATATTTTTTGTTTAATGTAAATGTCATTGTGGTAGGGAATCTGAGCCAAATTCTTGGGAAGATACAATGAAAGATGAGCTAGATCGTTGCAGATATCCTCGCATGCCATGGCATGATGTCCACTGTGCTCTTTGGGGGCCACCTTGCCGTGACGTGGCAAGGCACTTTGTTCAGCGCTGGAACTATGCAAAGGTTGACAATTTGTTTCTTATGTTGCCATTCACATGTCCATAAATTCAATTTCATTTGGGATTAAAATCATTTATGCATTCTTTCAGAGAAACAAAGCTCCGAATGAACAAGCAATTCCACTACTTATGCCTCACCAGCACATGGTTATTCCACATTACATGGGGAGAAGCAGGGAAATAGAGACTGAAAGTAAGAAAGTAGAGGACAAACCTAAAGGCATTGGAAGGCATGATTCCTTCTCTTCCCGATCATTATTACAAAACATCCCATTGCTTTTGCCTCAAGAGGCAGATGTTAACAATGAGAGCCCAAAGTTAAATGGCTTAGATATGACTCAGGCGCTCCTTGATCAGCCAAGCAGGGTCGGTCAAAGTCGTTCATTCTCTCTGTGGAAGTCCAAAGTTGAGCTCTCAGTTCCAGACATGCAGATGAAAGGCTTTGTTGATGACCTCAATTTCATGGATATTCAGAGTAAAACATCTGTGGATGTAGTTGCACAATCTGATGTGCTAAATATGGATAAAGAATGGTGGGAAACAGAAGAGCGTGGTGATCAGGTTGCTTCTGCTGATGAAGCTGGACAAGTCGGCCCACGAACCTCATGTCATTGCCAGGTTTGCTACATATCCAGAAATCCACTTTGAATACTCTTTTTTCTTTTTCCCCCATCATATTTTATGATGTTGGTTCCCTTTTGAGTTATTATTTTCCAGCTGTTATATGAAATGGTGAACTATTCTCCCACGAGGATTTAATTTTTCTTTGTTTTCTAATTCAAGCTAGACTGCCACTTTAATTCCTCCGATATACAGGTTATTAGAAGTGTTGGGCAATGGTCTGCCGGTACAAGTCAAACTGAATCGAGTATTCACAATGCTTATTGCTCACTTATTGAGAAAGCCGAATACTTCATCTACATCGAGGTACTAATCCATGTAGAACAGTTGAGAACACAATATTTTCTTAATTATTTGGTACATAAAGTGGGTTTATGACCTCCTTCAACATATTCCTGTACCAGTTGTATTCAATATAGAAGTTTCAATTTACAGTTTGAATTATTAATTGGCTATTATATTAATGGGCCACTTCTTCCCAGAATCAATTTTTTATATCAGGTCTTGCAGAGGATGAAATAATACGGAATAGAGTCTTGGAAGCAGTATACAGGCGTATAATGCGAGCATACAAAGAGCAGAAGTGTTTCAGGGTTATTATTGTCATACCACTTTTACCTGGTTTCCAGGTACTAATGAATTTTAATTGAACACTTCTTTCTTAGTGGGTGCCAGGTGGGTAAGTTGGGTTTGGCTAGTGCTGAAGCTGGGTAATGTAGGTCTGGGATATCAAGACTCATATGCTTAATTTCTTTTGTGAACTTCAAATTTAAACAGGGTGGTCTGGATGATGGTGGTGCAGCCTCTGTGAGAGCATTAATGCATTGGCAATATCGAACCATTTGCAGGGGTCAGCATTCAATATTGCGTAACCTTTATGATCTACTTGGTCCTAGAACACATGATTACATACATTTTTATGGTCTAAGAACTTATGGCAGACTTTTTGATGGTGGACCCATTGCCACCAGTCAGGTGAGATTCTTCGGTGCCTTGCAAGATACAGCTATTTTTTGTTTGGATGTTTTGTATATGACTTGTGACATGATGGCAAGATCTCCATTTTGGCATGCATTACTATCTCTGTTATATTTGTATTGTTTCTGGCAGGTGTACGTGCACAGTAAGATTATGATAATTGATGATCATCTAGCATTGATTGGATCAGCTAATATAAATGATAGGAGCTTACTTGGATCAAGAGACTCTGAGGTATAATATTGTGTTTTAACTTTAATTACTCTGTCTACTGGAGATCTAATTTCTTAAGTAATTGGATTGATTCAAAAAAGATTCAGATATAGTCACTGGAATAACTGCTGAGTTCTTCACCAATCCAGAGACAGAGTTAAATTCTTTCTGCACTTTTAGCTGTCTAGTCCTTCATCCTCTAATTTGTGATGATAAAATGTTGTCTTGTTAGTCTTGTAGTTATTCTTTTTTTCTACCCCAAACCCCCCCCCCCTTGCCAATGGTTTGAGATTACTTTATAAGTAGGGTGGCGACAGGCCCCAACCTGGCCCACGTTTCTGTGGGTTTGGGCCTGGATTTCATGCTTTGAGGCATAGTGTCAAGGCCCCAGGCCCGGCCCACCAATTTTCACCTTATAATATATACTATATACATATGTATTGTATATATATGTATTTGCGTTAATGCATGTGTGTTCCTACCATGTATGTAAGAGATCTTCATCTTACATATGCCATTTTCACTGCATATGTAAGGTGTTATTGTGTGTACAATATTATATCCTCTTCATGCTTTGAGTAAGATTCAATACTTAACTATAAGATCTTTTTCAAAATTCTATATACCATATATATATATATATATATATCTCATAGCAAAGAAACTTACCCAGAGCCTGGCCTATATTCTTCATGGGCCTTCATTCCCGGTGAATTGTCACCCCTATAATTTTTTATATTCTTGTTAGCTTCTTCGTTTCTTCCTCCGTCTTAACACGCAAGGCAAGGAGGCAATACAAGGTGGTGCCGTATTACACTAGGGATCAGTGCATCCTTTTCAACTGAGAGCACTCTATAGACTCAAAAGCAGGACTTCCACCTTCAAACTAGTCAGGTTGTGAATGTCGTTAGTACTTTGTATATTACCCATCGACTAGAATTAAGTTTTTAAAGAAACAGAAACTATCCATATAAAAAGAAAGATCTCTGCCTGATGGCTTCATTGAATGCCCTTTAATCCTTTATAACACTTCTTTCCTTGCTTTCTTCGATATATTTATCCCTGTCATTTATCTGAACTGCCATATTATCATTTCACCACATGGATCTCGCTGTTTCAGATTGCTGTACTGATTGAAGATAAAGAGTTTGTTGACTCATCTATGTCTGGGAAGCCTTGGAAAGCCGGAAAATTTGCTTTCAGTCTTCGCCTCTCATTATGGTCTGAACACCTCGGTCTTCATGCAGGAGAGGTGAGTAAAATTGAACTAGCTGTGTTTTGTTAAAGTTTTAACTCTAAAGAAACCCTATTTATTGTGTGCTACCAGATATCATTCGCAAGAATATTTTCTGCTCTCTCCTTTGCTGCCCATTGAAGTGAGTTCACACATATCACCCCAATGGTGCTTGGAAATCCCATTATTGGGTTGTAGAAGGATTAGACAAGAACAACCATGGTTTGAGAAATCAGAATCAGATCAGATGAATCGCCTGATTTGAATCGGAATCTCATCTGATCTGATTCGAAATCGGTGGCACCTGATCCCAATGCTGTCCAGCCGATTTCTGCAAATCTCTTTTGAATCACCTGGTTTCATGTTTGATCTTTATTTTTTGCCACTGTTTCCTTCCTTTAGTCAGTAAATATCAGGAAATGAATGAAACTTACCTCTGATAGAAAGATCCCCAAGTTTATTGAATATAAAGTCCAAAAATCACGGATTCTGAGAAAACTTTGCTTCTTCATGATTCTAATTTCTTGGGTTTCAACTGATTGCGGCTCGGAATCAGGATCGGAATCGATGGAAACCGATCCTGTCCCCAATTCCATTCTCTTGATCCTTGGCAAAAAGTTGACAGGAATGGCATAATTTAGTATATCCACTGGTTCTATAAGAATGTTACGTGTAACATACCATTGGCTAATAGTTAGTCCTCCTTGTTCTTTCCAATCAAAGTCCTACTGGATAGAGTTTTCAGCGTATTCTTGGCTTTCCACCAACCTCCCATTGATGCCAGTTCATCCATATCGCCTTGATGGTGCTTGACGACCCCATTATTAGGTTGTAGAAACATAAGGCAGAGATGCATGAGAGAAATGATACAATTTAGGTGATCCATTGGTTCTGAAATATCTTTTGTGCTCATTTTTATTTCAGGTCAGTCAAATTAGTGACCCTGTGGTTGATGCAACATACAAAGATATTTGGATGGCTACTGCAAAGGTGAGTCAAAAATTGGATTTTGTATGACTACTTGCCATGTGCTTGAAAATCTCATTTATATTTCTGGGATTTTGCAAAATACATCAACTTGAAGCTTTAATATTTTGTGGGAAGGAGATACTGGTACTTCTCCTTCCTTAATAGGATGGCCTAAATTCCATTTTTATTTTCATGAGACTTTGATGTTGTTTTGATTAACAAGTGTGTACAGAGGCTAAGAAATATTTTTAGCTTCTGCATGGAGATTGATTACATGGGACTCTCTGCAAAGATATTTTTAGCATGCGGAACCTTGGGAAAAAAAAAAGGGATTATGCTGCATATCATACACTTGGTCATCAATCTGGAATATTCTGTGTAATTAAGACTACCCTTTGGTTGAACAGAGCCCAAAATGGCTACGCCTCTGTGCCCAAAGGGTCTAGGTGGGTGTCCTTTTCCATGCCAAAATAATTAATAGGCCTGGGGTTAAATGCTAACCATCAGCCTCTATGGATCATGTTAGATTCCAATGATTAGTGCCGTTGTAGCAACCTGATTTTAACTGTGCTACTCATCTCCGTAACGCATGAAGAGGGTTTTTGATATAAAGCATACTTGTGTTCTTTCCCCACATGTCCACGCCCCCTCGTGGCCATTAAGGTAGGACAAACCATTAAGTTTGACTAGAATAACTCCTTAGTGAAGAATTGACCAACACCCAAGCCTGAGTTTCTTCTTCTTCTTTCTTGCTTTTTTATGTTGCATTCACTTATAATTTAGTCCCTGTGCGACTGCAGGCTTAGATCCTTGAAGCATATTTTCTGCAAATAGCATTTCACATTGTCAATTGTCATGCGATTGGTTCATGTTCTTAAATCATTTCTTTGAGTAAATTTCATTCCAAATGCCAATGACAATGAAGATTTTTGTTTTTCTTTGGCAGACAAATACCATGATCTACCAGGATGTTTTTGCATGCATCCCAAATGATCTTATTCATTCCAGGTGTGACTAATTGTTACTATGTTGTCTCTTCTTTCTGGTTTTAAATGGCATGATTTCCATGCTTTTATTGATGTGATACTTATCATTTGCAGAGCTTCTATTAGGCAAAGCATGGCCTACTGGAGGGAAAAAATAGGGTATACTACAATCGATTTAGGTATAGCTCCTGAGAAGCTAGATTCCTATCAGAATGGAGAAATCAAGGCCACTGATCCAATGCAGAGATTGGAGTCAGTGAGGGGATTCCTTGTTTCTTTTCCCTTAGATTTCATGCGTCAAGAAGATTTGAGACCAGTGTTCAATGAAAGTGAGTTCTATGCATCCCCTCAAGTCTTTCATTAATCTTGGTTTTCTTGAGAGTACAAGAATGTCATTGTTTATATCTATTTAGGACATTCAATCCATTCATGTAGTGGGTCATCAGTGTATTTAATTCAATAGAAATTCAAAAGAATAAAAAGAAAAGGTCTTCGATTCATTATAGATGTAATGACCAGTCTTGATGAATGAAATTCATCACAATTTGGCACAATAGCAAACATGGGACTCAGTGCATCCACCACTCCACATAAAAGGGGATCATCCTCCTGTCTGATCAAAGGTCAAGTTTCAGTTAAGAACTCAAATCGTGGAATTGGGAATCGGCCAATCTGGATCGGATCAGAATTGGATGGAATCTGTCCCGAAAACCTTAGAATCTACCCTTAGATCGGAAAACTCTGTCGTTCTAGGGTTTTGGAACATGAATAGGCTGAAATCAATATTAAAATTCCTATTCACATTTGCCAATTTGACCGATTCGATTCCAAATTTTGGAAGTCCAGAATAGGTATTGGAATTGCCTTGAATTATGCCCAAAGTTGCAATCCAAAAAGAAAATATAAGGGATGGCAGTTTATAATTTCGAGTTTCTCACCAAGGGTTTTGGTTAGGATTGGATGGATTTATCCCTGTTTTTCTTTTATATAAATTTATATTTTGGATAATTTTACACTCTTACCTTATCAATGGATCAGTCGGGATTAGGGAGGGTCTCAACTATCCAATTTTTAAACTATGTTTTTCAAGTTTCTACCTTTTTTTACACTTGATAAATGATGAAATTGTCATGTTGCAAAATAAGGGATAAAAACACAAGCTCATGGTATAATTAGAAGGGAGGACTTTTCATGATGATAATGTAAAAAGAAATTTGCCCGTTACACCAATGGGAGTCTGAATAATGGTATCATACTATCTTCCACACGAGTTTCATATGGAAAACATAGTCATGATAAGAGATTAGAGATTTTTTTTTTCCTGGTAAAAGGAGAGAGAGTTCCGGCTTCACTCTCTATTATGCGTCTAATGCTGCACTTCTTTCCTTTTCTCAAAAAAAAAAAAAAAAAAGGTCTTATTTGAAAGGATAATATCTAGGGTATACAAGTGAATGGGACAGCTTGGTTGCAAGGGGAAGGGAAATGAGATCAAATTAAAACCAATTTTTCATCACCCACGGGGAAGAGAAAATATCTTCAACAATAGGTTCTAACCTAATATTTTGCTATCAATTTATTTGGATTTAAGATGAAAATAAACATTTCATTTGAAATCTATGATTCTCATTTGATGATGTTATGGTAGCAAGAAATTATGGGTAAGAGGTCAATATCTCTTGGCATAAATACATGTCAATAGAAGCGGTCAATGAAAGAACGAATACAAGCATTTTCAGCGCAGGACAACGCAATCTTTTCGCATTTACTGTGTCATGCGCAAGCACACGTCAAGAGATAACAATCTTTCTTTGGAGAATATTGTCCCCTAATTAGTGAATGTGTCTCTAAGTTGAAGAGCCAATTATAAATGATTTTGTTGGACCCACAACCGAAATGGAATTGAAAATTTGGGATCCACCACAAAGCGAAAACCATACAAACAAAGGTCCCCCTTTCCATTGTTCCAACGGCATTCAACAATCACCTCTAAAAAGGCTCTTTAACATTATTCCCTTAGATTATGTCCAGACTTGGTTAGTAGAATCCAGACTATATCTTTCACTCACTTCCAACATCCATTGATGAATGTGTGGTCACCACGCGTTGCACGACATTTTCAAATTAATGCATTCAATTTAGTAGGACATGTGGTGTGCAAAAAGTCCATACTTACTAGGAGGTATTAAGTTGAGTTTGGACTTATGTACATCGCCTCCCTTACCTATAAAAAAAAAAATCAAAGCCAATTCCGTTGATCTCATCACACGACTACAGTTTTGAAAAGACAACGATTATACATGTGAGGATTCAACATCTGTACATCCAGATTAACGAGAGATTCCAATCTTATTTTCAATTACCATTCCATTGGCCTGTGCAGTGGCACAATTGGCATGCAATTAGGGATCATTTTATCATTTGTAGAGAAAAAGAAACAAGGCATTGTGACTCTTCTACTTAGACCCAATAGCGGTCAATGATTATTCTAATTGTGAAAGGTGAAAATTTCATCATTGTTTATGATTTTACTAATACTTTCGTTGGTTTACGAATTGGTGAAAAGACCATGCTACTGTTTAAGAAATCCTTTTTAATTAATAATTTAATAACAGAAATTCCTTACCCAAAAGAAAAAAAAAAAATTTAGGAGTCCCAAACTCACCAGAACATTCAACTTATAATAATAGATAAGATAATTTTTTTTTGTCAGTTAGATAATACAAATTACGTCGCCAACTAACATCACCTTAGCAATTCAGCTACTATGTGTCATTTTATCAATATGTTTCACAAGAATCACAAAACACACACTATTAAATTATTAGTACTTTTTAAACAGGATAAGGTGACAATAACTAAACTTATCTTATAGAATTTTTTATTTATCTATTTTTTTAGTAATCCACCGCCACCTATACCGTGCGCTTAATCTATACAATCTTCACACGATCCTTGGTTCTCCCTAACTATTCCCACCATCTCCTCCACTGGGTGCTAGCTCCACAAAGAAACTACTACCACTAAACTATCTTAGATTAGATGTGAGAAATGATCCAAATCTTTTAAGTACATTATAATCATATGATCTAAACATGATTAGCCAACTTCTCTGTCATTAATCTTCCACTTACCCAATCATGATTACCAAACGTCTTTCTCATTTCTTTAAACGAACACTTTCTGTAAGGTAAAGGCACTGAAAAAAGGTTACTTTTCGTTTCGTAGCAGAAGAGCTTTAACGTTCACTTTGGTCGCTGATGTGTTTGTTGTGAAGACTACGGGAGCTTTGTAATAGAAACTAATGAAGTGTAAGCGATCTGAGGCTTTCTCATCTTTATATCTCAGTCAAACTAGCCGGAGTTTCTTCGGAATCCGGCAGAGACAACTCTGGCTTTGCCAGCGCTGTCAGATTTCTGATCTTTAGCTTCAAAGTTTTCGAACGTAGCCGTCTACAGAACGAGGTTTTGTTTCACTCTTGGTTCTTGCTCTATTTGAATTTCTCAAACTGAATATGGACATTTTTTTGGATGAAATTCAGTTTTCTGCGCAAAAGCCGAGATATTTTTGCTTTGAAGATTGTGATGCGTCGAAATTGGAGTAAAAAGAGTATCTGATGTTGGAAATTCATGTAAGAGCAAGTACTATTTTATTCTTGTTTCGTTCAGTGAATGGTTCGGCATGAAAATGCTTCTTTTGACTACTTTCTGGATAAATATTCTAATGTTTTTTTTTTTTGATAAGTTGAAATTCATAGATTCTAAACTTTTGGAGACGGGGATCGCCTCATTTAGCTAACAAAGATTGAATTTGGTTGAGGTGACTCCTGAACTCTATCGAGAATTTTATACTTAAGGATAGCCATGCATACGCAAAGGTTCAGAGTTGTAACTCTTTCTGTCTGGAACTCTGGATGAGTTGTAGAGGTAATGGAGCATCTGTCGTCACTGTTCAACGGATTGGCAAGATCTCTTTCCATCAGAAAGGGAAAGAATTGTGAGATTGATGTCGGAAGGGAAGCTGCTGAAGCAATGACCAAAGATGCAAAGAGGAACGACTTGATATTGCGTTCTCCGGGGATTGTTAATGTTGATGGCTCAAAAAATTTCGCCTCCATCTTCTCAAAGAGAGGAAAGAAAGGAGTGAACCAAGATTGCTTCATTGTGTGGGAGGTACGGTTTGTATGGTCTTTTCCTGAAACTTCATGTTATTGGTTTGTAGTTTCATATATTGACTCACTTTTCTTTTAAATTAACAAAAAAAAATGTAGAAAATAAGGGGGTGGGGGAAGTTGATGATGAAATTTAAAGCATGATAATTCCTAAACCATAATAGCGATCTTGCCAATACACACCATGAATTGTTTTAATAGCAGAAGGGGGAATAACATACTGTTCACCATTGATGATGTATTGTTTCCAGCAGATCTTGACGTGTCCATTGATGCCGTCCTCCTATGAGTGAGCAACCTCCTCCTTCTTCTTCTTCTTCTTCAATAGAGATAGGTTTCTCCACTAGTATTTTTTCAATAGACTTCTCTAATGGGTGAGATTTGTTCGTAACCATACAAGGGGACCTAGTCTCCTTTAATAATATAATGTTCATCTCCCATTAAGGTAGGCCAATCAATTAGGAACAAATCTTCCCTATTTACAGCCAAACTAATATGGTGGGAACCATTTATAAAATCCAAGATTTTAGCAATCAAATCAAATATTGGGTTTCCATAATGGAACCCAATAAAAGGTCCACTGGGACAAATAAAGAATGAAATCCTACAGTTAAAGCCAAATTAAAGTTTCATTTATTTCCAAGGTTTAATGTCTCGCTCTCGCCGCCCATCTCGCTAATCCAAAAAAGAGAGATCTCGCCGAGATCATGTATTTTTTTTCGGTTGACTTGGTGATTGGTCTCGGTGGCTATATGGTCTTTGTAACCCCTAAATCTTGCTGTTTACTCTATTTTAGGCCTTCTAAACACAATGGAAACATCATTTTTTTTTAAAAAATCAAACATAAAATTGTACTTTGACTTTGTACCCTATGTAAGTAGTCTCCGACTATTTGGACCCTAGGCTAGTATGCTTTATTCCACAATCCACACAATCTACATTCCACTATCAACACATGACACAACATAATTATAAGAATTTAAAAGACATCATATATAAGAAAAGTAACTCTAAATGTGGATGAGGAGGTAATATTCTCTACTCTTTAAACTTTAATGAGTTGTTGGAATGGAGATCCTCAAGCAAAAACACCAAAATCCTTGCTCCTTAGTGTTTTTTCTTCAAAAAAAGTAGAGAGAGAGAGAGAGAGAGAGGTGAGATTTGGCGAGATCTCAGTTGAGTTTTTGTACAATATATACCTCGTTATGCATCTTGTCTCGCCTTTTTGAAAAAACGAGATATTAGCGAGATCTCACTGAGATCTTAAACCATGTTTATTTCTTATTTGTCTGACTTCCTTCTATTTAATTGAGAAATATGGATTTGTTTGTTTGGTTGGTAGGAATTTGGATGCCAAGCAGACATGATCTTTTGTGGGGTTTTTGATGGGCACGGCCCATGGGGACACTTTGTAGCAAAAGAAGTCAGGAATTCAATGCCAGCTTCTTTACTGTGCAATTGGCAGGAGATCGTTGCTCTAACTTCCCTTGACCCTGGTTGTGAAGTGGAATCCATTAAGAAACTTCATCCATTTGATATATGGAAGGAATCCTACATCAAAACTTGTGCAGCCATTGACCAGGAGCTTGAGCAGCATCCTAGGATTGATTCCTACTACAGTGGTACAACTGCTTTGACAATTGTGAGACAGGTAACAGTAAAATGCAGTTTCGAGTGTTTGACACGAGATATGGTAGCTTGATTATGGTAATTTATATCTTCCTGTTGGATGCTGAATGTTTTTAATCAACATTCAATGTTTGTTTATTTGAAATTCCAACCTCTGTAGCTTTTCTTGCTCTTCATTTATAAATGTTGTTTTAAGTACTGAAGAAAGGGGCAAAGTACAGCTTCCGATGCATACGTGGGCTTTAGTAGATCTTATGTAGACTTTATTGATCACATGTTGCTATCAGGTGGATTCCTCCATAGTTGTGTCTGAGCTCAGAGATAAAGCATTTAAAGCACAGATCAGAGGAACATGTTTCAAAAGAAGTTAGTTTGATATTGATCTATTTATTAGTGATGGGCATGCCCTGAGCAATCCTAGAAGCACTTAATAGACTCGTGGGGGAAGAAAACTGTACTTGATAATATTTCTATTGTTAATTAATTGTGTGATTTCTATCTTGTGCTTAAATTGTGAATATATACAATTTAATTGCTAAGGTATATTCAAGCCATTTGAAGATTCTAAAAGATGCAAATGAATGACCATAGACACAGAACTATTGATGGCAGAATGGAAGACCAAAATCTTTCGTGATGACTTGATAAGAAATAAGAATATATTGTTGCCTTATTTTTGGTGGAATATATTGTTGCCTTATGTCACAGCATTTCTGCTCAATTCTAACTGTGTATATACTCTGCCAATCAGGAGTCGTCAAAAGATTTGCAAAATAACTTTGAGTTAATTTCCGTTTTCCTGTTTGGGATCTGTAATGACATATGCAAAAGATAAACCTAGTTGGTCTTATGCTGTTTTTGAAACTTGTATATTTGCTGTTATCTAGACTGCTCAAAGATTTAAAATGCAATGGATCTTATATCGTTTTCCTGGATTCAGACATGGACTATCTGACTTGTAGGCCACCTCTTCTCTAGATTACATCAAATGGCTTCCCAATAAAAGGTTTATTGGTTGGATGGTAATTCCATTCTTTGGGTGCAAGTTCAGGGAAATGATTCATCCATGAGGTGGCTCCTTGATTTGATGGTTTGAGTTGATGACCCTTGTATGTTGTGTTAATTGAATAGTTAAAGGTGGACAATTTTAATAAATGGTCTAAGATAGTCAGATTTTCTCTTCTTACCAGTAGTTTTGGAAGGGAGAAATACTTATGCCACCAAATGTTTGTGTTCTTCGGAGCCAAATCAAAGTTACTAGTAGGTAATGGTAATGAGGTTAATCCTACGTTATGAAATCCAGAGAGAGTTCTAGCTGGATGATCTTCTTATATTTGCCTTATTTCCAGTAGGTAGTGGTTTAGAGGTTAATTATATATGATGAAATCCAAAAGTAGATAGGTATTTTAATCTCCTTTATTTGCCTCACCTCCTTATGATAATATGCTAGTGCCCCCCCCCCCCTCCCCTTTGAATGTAATGGACATTGTTGAGACGTTGTTTCCTTTTTCCAAGTGAGATGCGGGATTATTATTGTTATTTTTTTAATAATCCTGAACCTACTCTAGTACTTTATGCTTAGTCAAGTTCACTAAGACCCAGCATGAAGCTCTTCCAAACTAATGTTTTGTCAGGGTGAACTCATTGTTATAGCAAATGTTGGGGACTCTCGTGCTGTGTTGGCTACCACTTCTGATGATGGAAGCTTGGTACCAGTGCAACTCACTATTGACTTCAAGCCAAATTTACCTCGTCAGTTCCCCTCTCTCTCTTTCTCTCAGAAGAAAAAAAAAAATTTAAATCTACTTGGCTTTAACCCCTCTGTTAATGTCTGTTCAGAGGAGGCTGAGAGGATAACACAATGCCGGGGGCGGGTGTTCTGTTTGAAGGATGAACCTGGGGTGCACAGGGTCTGGCTGCCAGAGGAGGAAACACCAGGTCTGGCAATGTCTAGAGCCTTTGGAGACTATTGTGTAAAGGATTATGGGATTGTATCTGTGCCTGAAGTTACACAAAGGAATATAACCAGCAGGGACCAATTTGTTGTACTGGCAACAGATGGGGTATGTCTTGGCAGTGTTGGTAGTATTAATTGTTAAATTACTACAACCTACTGTTTCTGCATTTTTGTTAGGTGTTAGCTACAGTTGTGAGGATTTAGCAAAAGAAGTAGAGAATCTTTATTTTGATATTTATTTTGTCATGATGACAAGTTCTGGACCTTCTAGCTGATCTAGAAGGACGTAGTAGTCAAGATTTACCGGCATCTAAATGTATTCTTTTAGTATAAGCTGTGGATATCTCTAAAATATATTCCCAAGATTAGAATATGAATTTTCTTGATGAATATTTGGCTTTTGATTTTGGCTATGACAAAACTTCTGCTTCTCTTTCTCAGAAAAAATCAATAGGAGTTCTTCTGTAATTATTGATTAATTTTAAGGGGAGTAGGAATATTATATTTTATGTGAGGCATATGCAAGGCAGCCTTCTTCTTATTGGTCCAAGCCAGGATAGTAGGATCTTTATGCACACCACTCCCCGGAGACCTAAAAAAGAAGAAAAAGCCCCGTGTAGGGAAAAACTAGCATCTACTTATGCAAATGGTACTCTGTCCTGCTGACAAAGAGAGAAAGAGTCCGGAAAATGGTACTCACACTATCCTAACATCTTATATGCCATGATTCTCTTTGCTCTTTGGTTTGGTTGTGTCAAGTATCTTGGCGCATCTTAACCAAATGACCCACCATGGTCTGGACTCTTCCCCTTGTATTTGTAGTAGCCATGATTTTAAATTGACTTTCAATTTTTCTGACATGTACCTTTTGTCCAATTGGACCAAAACTTGAGATGTGAGGAGGGGATGATGCTGACATTAGCAATAGATTCACCAAATTTGGATGCCAACTGGACTTCCACATGCCATAAAACTAAGACCGGATAGAGACCATCTCCTCAAGCCCCCCTGTTCTTATTGTTGAATATCTTCAAGGAGTCTTCGACAGTTCTTTCTCATCATATAAACCATGGACACAAAACTAATTAATTTTTTTTTTTTTTAGGTGTGGGATGTTATCTCCAACCAAGAAGCAGTAGACGTGGTTTCAGCAACACCAGAAAGAGCTAAGTCAGCAAAATGGCTGGTTGAATATGCAGGGAGTGCATGGAGACGTAAGAAGTGTGGAATTGCAATGGATGATATTTCTGCCATTTGTCTCTTTTTGCACCCTTCCTCACCCCATGAACCAGTTGACTCCGTATCCCTGTAGAAAACGGCATGGAAAAGAGCAAGGTAACTTATGGCCTTTAGCTTTTGGTATTCCGTATCCACATGTCTACACATTAACTTTGATGGAAAGAGTGCTCATTCTTTACTTCTTCCCATTCTTCTCTTTTTCCTTTATTTTTGACATGTCTGCTTTTTTAGATTGGATGTACCTTGACCTATAAAATTAACTATAAGGACGAATAGTGAAGCCAAATATACATAGAAAAGTCAGCTAGTCTTGGTAATCCAGGCTCAGCCAATGAAACGAGTAAGAATGGTTAAGGTGGGTGTGACATGCTCTTTATTAATTTTTAGGTCCCCTACTTTTTTTGATAAAGTTCTCCCTTCATCCCACTCCCCTCCCCCCCCCCTTGTTTTTTCTTATTTAGATGACATTTTATCGTTGCTCGTCTTGCACATCTTCTTGTTGAACATTAGGTTACTTTTATAATGGAAGCATGTAATGCCTTTGAATATTTTGGTCTTCTGCTGCTCTTTGTGAAATGAAGGATGAATTCTTGAAATTTTCTGTTCATCAGTACTTCAAATAGCTGAAAGAACAAGAGAGAGCTGAACCATTCCAAAATGATCTCGAATATCTGTGTGTCAGTATCTATTGAAGAGCCAGAAGAATTTGCATAAATGGGATAGTATGTTCAAGTGGATAATCAGAATAGAGGAATTAGTACGTGGTAGTACTCCTGAATAGAGGGTTCTCTGTTTGCCACACTGTATGTAGAATATCAGAATCCAGAAGATAAGAATCTGGAGGAGATTTCCCATACTTCTATTAAGACTCATATCCATGATTTTACAGCTCTCTTCTTTGGAAAAGTTTTTTGCATCATCGTTCTTTTTCAATGCTGACTTTCAATCTGTTTTTCCAGCAAGCGTGAATACCTCGGAAGTGGCTGCCAAGGGACGAGCAAGTCTGTTCCAACAAAAGAAGCTGTGAATAACCTATTGGCCTAATCATATGAGATGAAAACACATCCTGAGGTTGTTTTTGTAGTTAAAACCTTCAACAGACCTGTGCTGGATTTGAATTGTCAAGGGTGTCTCAGACAAACTCTAAGGTGCGATTTCTTTCATTTGATTGGGTCCACAGCCAAAGGGCTAACCTCTGAGTGGAGGTTTGTTGCCGAGGATTGGACTTGACTGAGGACTTAAAAGCACAAGTTAGCTCTGACTGCAGCTATGGAAATGAAATCTCAAGAATCAAAATCACTCCAGATAAGCAAAGAGGCATAACAACACACGGAGTCATCTTTAAATTTCATTGTGGACTGAATTGGGAAGGATATAATGCAAACTTTTTGTTTACTAGAATTAATATTTCTTATAATGATTATGTACATGTCTGAATACCATGATTTCTGGAATTGCAAAAGGAAAAGGGTAAAAGAAAAATAATTGATTGATAGTATTGGTGGATTTATTGTGTATTTATTTGGACAGAATGTACCAAATGGGGGAAGGGGTATTAAATGTAAGCCCTTGTCATCTGGGAGAAAACCTCTGGGGGAAGGAATTAAGACTCTCTTGGATCGTCTTCAGCACAAATATGGATCAAGACTCTTATGTTTCAGTTTTGTTCTTTTTTTTTGGTAGAATTCAGTTTTGTTTTATTCCTTGCGTATCTCGTTCGTATTGGTAGGAGCCTCGAGCTCTAGTCAGCATAGATTTATGTAAGGGTGCCAATCGGCTCGGTTTTGGTTTTTCAGTTCGGTTAAGAGGGATGATGAGGTAAACCGAAATCAAATCAAGAACCGACTCGGTTTCATATTTGGATATTCAAGTTGATTTAATTTGGTTTGGTTCAGTTTCGGTTTCAATTTGATTCTATAATACGGTTTTAATTCAACTTTGTAACTCGGTTTTAATCCAGTTATATAAATGGTTCCACTCTTGGACCATGATTGTAATGGACCAAAGACATTATGGTCAGTGTTAACTCCAAAATTATCTTAGCATGTGAGTATGTGCAATAAATTGCAAACAATACGTACCAAA